>NC_064874.1:2867500-2872500 GCF_943734745.1 Anopheles darlingi | reverse complement strand
GGGAATGGAATACATAATTTATTCGCTATCCTGTGAATTCCACGATTCATAAGATTTTACAAACAACTT
Organism: Anopheles darlingi; assembly: GCF_943734745.1. Lineage (NCBI taxonomy): Eukaryota > Metazoa > Arthropoda > Insecta > Diptera > Culicidae > Anopheles > Anopheles darlingi. Next base: position 2,872,431 of record NC_064874.1, on the reverse strand, counting down.
AATAATTCAAAAACAAGTTGACAAGTGGATCAACATCAGAGCGATGGAATATTTTCCAGTCTTATCAAACGGCTAATTGTTTGCCTACAAATTATGAATAGTAATGGTCGAATGAATTATGCATGCGCCGGAAATGCTGCCGACATACACGAACGGTAGACCCCATAGCCTAAGCGAGAATTACCATGAGCTCGATACAGCGCATCAGGCCCAGGTTCGTAGAAAGGATCACTAAAAATGGATGCTACTTACCATGAAAGAGATGAAGGTATGTCCAGCAAAAATGTGTACACTGGCCGGGCGATCCTTGAAGCTATCCTCGGCCGCTTGCGGCTTATTATTGAGCCATAGCACAATGCCTCGTTTAACGAACTCCCAGTCCTCCAGCTCCAGCCTTCTGGCTTCCGTAGGCGTACTCATTTTGATTGGTACATTAAGTTAACGAACCGTCGACAGATAATCGATACCCTTCAATATTTTGAAACTGTCAGCGGCAGAACCTGCATCCTAATCCATTTACTGCCATCAACCAGGGTTGTTCCGGCCGAACTTGGAAATCCCTATGCCTAACGCAGCTGTGTACGGCAGGGAAAATGTAAGAAGAGAATGTTTTAAAAAGCGATTTGGCATCGGTGATATCATCTGTATCGGTTTGAAGTATCAATTCTTGGCTTCTCTCTTTGCCGGCTGTTCAATTTTGCATAGCTTCATTGAAGAAATTGTACTGTTTTAAACATGCATGTTTAATAAAATTGGAGAGCATTCACTTCATCTGCACGATCTCGTGAAAGTAATTTTTTTTAATGACTTCTACCGGAAACTAAATTTGTATTAACTATTCATGATACTTCGTTGATTATACAAATCTCCTCGAGCATCTCAGTAAAACTTAGTGAAACATGGAAGATCTGCAAAGTGGGTGACTGGAACATTATTATCTGGGGAAGTGCATCTCCATGTTCCTAGTTGCTCCAACAACTATTCCAGTCTCATCTATGCGAGAAAAACTAGCATCTTGAGTAAAACAATACTGACTCATTGCACTCAATGATAAGCAGCTGATAGCAGAAAACTACAAAATACAGGATAAACACTTCACTTTTTGTAACACATCGTAGTGTTGGGTTTTTTTTTTTTTTGTAAAGTAACATGCGATTGATAAGCGATACTGCACTATCCAGCTATAAAAGTCCGATGCAGATCTGAGCATTACATCAGTTTGTGATATAGAACAAGCCAAAATGAAGCTTCAGATTCTAGCTTTGGTCGTTTGCGTTGCTTTCGTTGTGGGAAGTGAAGTTGATTCCGGCGCACCGGAATTGCCGACGGACCTTCTTCAACCAGATCAAGCGGAAGCAGATAACGCCGTGTTGGTGTTTGAAGACCCAACACCTTTGGACGCAGTGCCCCGAGATGCCCCAGATGCTGAACAGCAAGAGATACCGGACCAACCTGACCAAGAAGCCGAGGAGGACCTCCGTCAACTGGAGGAAGAAGATGATTCGGTCGACTCCGAAGAGTCTGACGAAAGTGAAGACGACAAAGAGGTGATTGAACTGCTGGAGAAGCTGGAGGATCGTCAGGAAGAGTTGGACTACCTAAATCGCTATCTGCTGGGACGCCTTGCACCGATTCATGCCTCTGTAATTGATAGACGCATACGTCCAGCCATTATCCGCCGTCCGTGGATTCGTCGTCCATGGATTCGTCGCCCACGTATTCTTCCTCCGAGGCTAATCTAAATTTTAAATCAACTACACTAGCACACATACACGCAGATTACGCACAATAGATAGAGAGAGAGAGAAAGTTTAATTCTAAATAGAACCACCATCGTTTCAATAAATGTATGTTTCGTTTTCCGCAATAACTCCGCATATTATTCTTCCTGTTTTGGCTGGATTGAGATTGATTGACTACATTTGTCTCTTACGGGATGGTTGCGACTTATGTCTGTGACGATGTCTTAGGTGCTAAGACGCGTTAATCTGCAATGTAAATGAATCCCACCGCAAAAAATCCGCATCCGCAAATGGACATAGAATAGCAACCCTACAATGCATCTGGAATGAACTTTAATTCGAACATTTGAAGTAGTGCTTATGGGACCCTCTCCCAGAGTCCTTCTTTGCCATTTGAATTGTTTAATGACTTTTTCCTGAAACTAAATAAACCTTTCATGATACTTCGTTGACTATAAAAATCTCCATTAGCCTCTCAGTAAAACTAGGTGAATCATAGAAAAAACAATCTTCAAGGGGGGTGTCTAGTCAACATTATTATTTGAGGAACTGCATCTCCATGTTCCTAGTTGCTCTAACAACTATTCCAGTCTCATCTATGCGGGAAAAGTTAGCATCTTGAGTAAAACAATACTGACTCATTTCACTCAATGATAATCAGCTGATAGCAGAAAACTACAAAATACAGGATAAACACTTCACTTGTTGGGTTTTTTTTTGTAAAGTAACATGCGATTGATAAGCGATACTGCACTATCCAGCTATAAAAGTCCGATGCAGATCTGAGCATTACATCAGTTTGTGATACAGAACAAGCCAAAATGAAGCTTCAGATTCTAGCTTTGGTCGTTTGTGTTGCTTTCGTTGTGGGAAGTGAAGTTGATTCCGGCGCACCGGAATTGCCGACGGACCTTCTTCAACCAGATCAAGCGGAAGATGCCCCAGATGCTGAACAGCAAGAGATAGCGGACCAACCTGACCTTCACCTTGCGGAAGAAGATGATTCGGCTGACTCCGAAGAGTCTGACGAAAGTGACGAAAGTGAAGACGACAAAGAGGTGATTGAACTGCTGGAGAAGCTGGATGGTCGTCAGGAGGAGTTGGACTACCTAAATCGCTATCTACTGGGACGCCTTGCACCGATTCATGCCTCTGTGATTGATAGAGGCATACGCCCGAAAGTTATCCGCCTTCCGTACCGAATTGCTCCATGGAACCGCCGTCGTCCGCGTCGGTTCTTTCCAGGATAATTTAAATTTGATATCAACCGTACCACACACAGGTAGATTGCGCAAACCACAAAAAGAGAAAATTAAATTCTGAATAGAACCACCATCCATTGAATGTATGTTTCGTTATCTGCACATAATTCGTTCTACTTTGGCTGGATTGAGATTGATTGACTACATTTGTCTCCGGCGGGGTGGTTGCGACACATGTCCTTGCAGATTATGGTACTAAAACACGTTAATCTGCAATGCCGCAAATGTGCAAACGTGGATATAGAAGTAATAGACACCCCACAATACGCCTAGAAACGGACTTTAATTCGAAAATCTGTAGTACCCCTTCTCGGAGAGGTGAGCCGTCCTGCGCCTCTTCTCGCCAATTGAAGGCCAAACAGAACCAAACGATTTGGCACGCGTCCTCCTACGCCCGACGTGCCACGATGAGCGTGTTCATGTATCGTTGGCACTCGGCAGCATGGAATGGAGAAATGATTGATTTTTGGATCGAAAACTCTGTTCTGCAGTGCTGTGGAACGTGGCCACATTCACGTTGCTTTCTTCGCTCGCATTACAAATAAAGTACTGGCTGGTGACGGTACATTGAACGAATCAATTTCCATGACAAGTACCAAACCAACTGTTCAAACGAACCCCACCGAAGCCCTTGAAACGATTGTACTATAGAACACCCAGAACCCACGATACCACCACTACCGATAGCAGCCAGTGCGAGTCATAGCAGCTCTCCACCAACAGGACGCACTAGAAACACATGACGATGATAACAACGTTTTCGCATTGCCGCACTCCACTCGATGGTTTCGATGCTGCTTCTCCCAAGGAACACACATTCTCCACGTCTACAATGTGTGGAGTTAATGTAGGACATTGCTCCCCTATGATGCCAAACGATGGTTCTTAATGCGCTCTAGAGCGAAGCCAGTACATTTTCACTTCACTTTAACTATACGTAATCAACGAAATGTTACGGAATCGACGACACTTTACCGTGAAAAAATAACAACCCGATCAATGCCCTGGTCCTGGAGCACACCACTTCTCCTCTGATGACGGAAGCACTACCGAAACTGACGCTCCTAGTAATCGGGATTCCCCCGAAAGGCTGGTGTCCTCCTGTCGGCGTGGCGCAACGTGAGCGATATCCTTTAATTCGGGAGCGAAAGTTATGAGAGATTAGAGCAAATCCCAAGTCCACTTTCGCTCGCACATTGCGCTCTCGCTGCTGCTGCTGCTGCCGCTCGATTGTTTGCCGGCACTTTTTCCGTATTGAAATGGAGCATTTAGTAGCTCTACTACTCCTACGCAGATAAGGAGGGTTTGATTTTGAGAATTGTTTTATTTTTACACTAATTGCTGTACAAAAGAACACGAGACAGAAGAAAGAAAAAATGGCTACTATCACAACAGCTCGTTGAAGGTTCCTTCAACTATCAACCATATATCCTGGCGGAAGGGGGAGAGACGGGAATTCTGTTTGGTATTAGTTCAGTGTGTTGCGGGATCCTGCAGCTGCACGGATTTTGGGAAGGAATTATTTACAGTGTTTTAATTTTTCTAAAAGCCCTGAACTGAACAGAAATACTGTTAAGGCTCTAGATGAACTCGAGCCCCTCATACTTGTACTCCGTGTTGATGCGCGTTTCCACCATCAGCTGCTGGCCTTCTACCGTGAATGCGCTGATGAAGGTAGAGGTTTTACCATTGAGCTCTTCGGTTGATAGGGCCACGATTATCTCGTCGTTGGTCGAGGGCAGAAACTTGAAGCTCGAGAACCCGTGCGTCGCCGGGATACCGTTCCGCGGGAGTTCGATGGCGCGAATGCTCTGGAACGTTTCGTCGCACGATATGAGGAAGTTGCAGCCCATATGCTCGTCGCGCGTTTCGTTGTACCTTTCGCGGGAGCATCGCCGTGGCAAGAAGAACCACCGTCTGTGCACGT
>NC_064874.1:2852500-2862500 GCF_943734745.1 Anopheles darlingi | reverse complement strand
TGTCTAGCAAGCATTTTGCAAAGCGAACAATGAGATCTTTCGTGTGATTTGCTGCCCAAAGGTAGGCAGAGAATAAAATAAAAACCGGACACCATAGCAACATGTGCATGTTTGCTACTGCGATGGGTCGATATCAATCGAGCGAGTCGTTGCCATCACATCCACGGTCTGCTATGGCTGATTCATAATCGGAGTCGGCTTAGATGCTACTTTGTACAACGCTGCTCCGCACCATTCTAGATATGGCATGGGGAGCATGCTTAACTCGCATACGTTCAATCAGGAAAAATTAGTGTGATACTTATGTAACTAAGGGAGGACAGGAAAACCGATTGAAAGCAGTACCCTCGAGAGTACACATTAACACGCACACACAATCTCGATTCGATACAAAATGCAAAAGGGAAAAATCGAAAGAATCAGGTGAGCAAGGGGTTGAAATTGATTGAAGGAATTGAAATTGATGCTCAATACGCACGCAAAACCAAAAGGCACCATTGAAACATATCCCTCGCATATTATGGCGGCCTAGCCTAGGCTAGCTCGCTTCTTACGGCGTAGGTGCTTCCGGTAACCCTTACCATACCAACCCGGTTTGACTTTCGGTTTAGTGACCGTCCCATTGCCCGTGGATCCGGTTGAACAGTTTCTCGGATTAACATCCCCTTCACACTTGGCCCGTTTAGGAACGGATGGTCCCGTTTGAATCATCTCTTTACCCTCATCTTTATCTTGCTCTAACTCTTTTTCCATCTTCGGTTTTCGCGGGTTTCCTGCTTCTACCTCGTTCCGCTCGCTCACGGCTCCATCGGCTTGGCTCGATGACGAAGCAATGGCAGGCTTTTCATTCAGATCCAGCTTGGATGGATTGATGTTGAGTTTTTCATTTTCATCATCCGAGAAATCGCAGCACATGCAGACAATTTCCTTACCACGGCGGAACGATTTCATGCTGAACTTGGCCGGTTGGGGCATATAGAACTGGCAGGTGTACTGTGAGTAGTTTTCGAAGCAGAACTTACACTCAATCGGAGGCGGCTGCTGGTGCTGATGGTGCTGGACCAATTTTGGTGACCCACCCCATAAGGTAACGTTCGGTGGCGGCGGATGAATGATGCTATGCAGACCGGAGTAGGCGTAGTTGACGTCATACCACTGCGGTAACGTGGAGCCGCTAGCCGATTGCTGTTGCTGCTGTTGCTGCTGCTGCATGGCCTTGCAGTACGACAGAATACGTTGGTATTTCTCTTGCTGGGACATGACTGAAAGGAAAGTTGAAGAGACCATTTGATGGGATCATGAAATTTAATTTTTTATAAGGAACATCCATTGTTAGCATCGGGTTTCGTTCCAGCATGGTTTACTATCATTTTTCAAATTCTAGCCAAGGCTACTGGGTACACAACATTAATAATGAAACCTTCCTCACACTAAACAGTGTTAAGCAAGACGTAATGCAAGAAGCGCAAGGCATTATCTCTAGTAGGTTTGTTTTTAACAAAACTATAGTTTATACCATTTACGAACGTGTCAGCACGTATTGTTAGCGTGCAATCATCATATCATTTTGACCACGTGATGATTGTTTAACCAGCCACACAAAAAACATAGCTACTCTAAGTGGATGAAGACGACAACCCTCATTCCAACAGAGGATTTACCGATACGTTCCAGTTTTTATGCTTACAATCTATCGTGTTTTGCAAAAATGTTCCTATGATAGTTAGCAGTGAAAAGACATAATTATCTTCACAAAAGTACCTACCTGAGTTTGACGCGCCATCGCCCATCGAAGCAATAATTGATGCTGGAAAGCAGCTGATCGGAGAAGAAATGGTGAATATTCGATTGGACGGAACGGTTCCTCCTGCCATCCCGGCGAATCCTCCCGACGGCTGCTGCTGTTGAAGTTGCTGTTGTTGTTGCTGCTGTTTCTCAGAGGAAGCTGTCCTGTTCCTTACAGCTCTGTTTGCCGATTGTCTGCTTGTAGAAGTCCGTCTGCTTGATGCGACGGGATCCTTCTCCAACGTTTCGTTCGCACGTTTCTTCTTCTTTACGGGATGTTTGATGTTTAGAAACTCTGGCTTCCGACGAATGCGGAAACTACGCGAACGTCCTTCCCCAGTCGGTCCACTGGCTTCGAAAGTTTCATCACTTTCGTCCGCCGTATCATTGGAGCGGCGAGTAGAAGCTCTCCGCGAGCGAGGAGGTGATGATTGGTCGGATGTTGAATCGCTCTCAGAATCCGTTTTTTCGGGAGTCGCAAGTTGCTTGTTGATGCGTGCCGTTGCCAAGCGTTTCGATCGTCGCATTCTACTATTACCCTCATCGTCATCTTCCGTCTGATCATCGGAGGTTACTCGAAATGTTTTTGCCGGAGTAGTAGGGGATGCTGGCATTTGCAAACCCGGCGCGAGCATGTCCGAAGGAGGTGTCTCCAGTAGTGTTGATCCTCCATCTCTTGTGGTGGGTTTTTGCTTCGGAGGACTCGTGAGAAAGACTAGATTTGTGGCAAACCCAGGAGGAAGTCCCAACAGGTTTGGATATAGAGCATTCGTGGGGATGAAACTATTGTTTTTGATAATATATGCTGCCATCCCTCCATTCGGTTGTGCCATAAACTGAGGGTTGAGAACGTTTGGATTCATCGTGTTTGATCCGGTCATCGGAAAACCTTTCAATCCATTACTCGCCCCAACGACGGAAGGTCTGGCCAGCGGTACTGTATTGCTGATTGTGGGCATACCAGGTAAGCCGCCATTGGATACGGAAGAAACCACTTGTACGGGATTGGTACGCTTTAATCCTTCGTTTGGCAACCCACTGGGCGATACTCCGTTAGAAGGTTTGTTTTCGGGTTTCGCTTCACCTTTTATGTTCAATAGCGTATTGGGCTTTGGTGCCATTTTTGCTATCACGTGTGGTGGCATGTGATATTTGATAGGAGTGATCAATGTTAATGCTGGTGGACATCGTTCAGGGAACTTGGGAGCTGCTTCATACAGCTCAAACAACACGCTGTTGCTCAGTACGACTTTAACCATTTTCGGATTATTGTTGGTTTGTACCAATTTACCATTGGAGCCATCTTTTGCCGATTTCGCGCCTGCTGATGTTTCATTAGCACTGGAAGGCTTAGCTAAAATGGGGAAAGAATAGTCATTAGATTAATAAATTAACTTTGACTTCTTACTGCATCACTTACATCCATCTGGTATTGTTGCAGATGACACCAAGTTCCCAGCACCATGATTTACTGATTTCGTCGACTTATCATTTAGCAGGTTCATCTTACGATCGGTTTCTAGTGACAATTTCACGTCGACCTCCTTAAGCTCCCCTAGCTGTTACACAAAGTTTAAATAACAGTTATAATAATTATCATCATTTCCTCCATGTCGCATTTTCTTCATGACTTACCACTTCTTTTATCGATGAGCTACGAGCAGTGACATTGTCAGTACCATTGGATTGCTGCTGTTCAGTTGTTTTTAAAGAACCGATTAGTGGGCTGATGGTTTTGATACTGTGTTTGAAATTACTGACATCCACCACATAGTTTAAGGTTTGCCCGGATTTTTCCTTTTCCGAACCCTGTCCCAGGTGGTTGGTTGTTTGTGTAACGTTCTTATAGGATACCAGTGGTGCAGCAGTGCAGGTGAAATCGTCTGGTTCATCGTCAGATATGACAATTATATCTGATTCAACGGGTGGTTTAGCAATTTCATGCACCTTATCTTGTTGGCTGGGTTCTTTGCAAACATCCACCGTTTCCATGACTGATAGTGTAGCGAAAGAAACGTTGTGTTGGGTATTAGTCATATCTGGACCAATTTCAGGAACATTGTCAGTTACAGGATCATTCTCGTTCCCGTCACATGTTTGGTGTTTATTGCGGTCATTAGAACTTATCTCTGTTGGCGTATCTTCTTCAATCACACTGGTAGCTTCAGTCTTTATGTTTTCCTTCGTCTTTGCTTCTTCTTCTGCACCTTGCACACATGACTCACCAGGGTTAACGTTTGGTTCCTTTAATTGCCACAACTGTTCACGCCAGGATTCTTCACTTCCCAAGTCGATCATTGGTTCTTCGTCGATGTGATGGGGCGGTTCGGCAGTTGGTTCATGCGTTTCTGTATAAATCTGATTAGGATTAGATCCATTGGAACATGATGATGGTTTCACTGCTTCTTTGATGGAATCCAGTTCCATTGTTTCTTTGAGCGGCATGTGCGAATCATTCACTTTGTTTTCATTTTGAATTTCATCGCATTCTTTTTTCGGTGCAACTTCCAATGTATGTTCAGGCTTGTGAGCTGCTGGCTCAGGGACATTGCTTTCATTAAGGCATAAAATTGAGCCTTCATTATTACGATCTACATTGACACTATCATTATCGAATGATTCTATCGTCAGTTCACTCGTCTCTGGGTCACTTTTTGCCTTTTCATCTTTATCTGCTTCTTTAGCCGTCGAACTCTTTTCAGCAGCAATAAAAGAAACATCATTTTCACCCGATGTGATTAATTGATCATCCTTCTCTGCAGGGGTACTGTGTTGACAATCTGCGGGTTCAACCTTTTCATTTTTAGCATCTTCCAGTTCAGCCGAATGGAAAGAATTCTCTTGTTCCTCCACCAAGTGTTCAGCGACCAGGGAACATTTGCTTTTCTGTGGTACTTCATTCTCCCCTGCAATCGACGGACCCAGCTGATTTTCATCCTCTGAGGATAACTCGTGGACGATTGGAGATGTTAACTCATTTTGTATTTTACCGCAACCATTTGCCTCGTCAGAATCTTCTGTCAAAGACGGAAAATGTGTATCAGCTAAGCCTGGCTTACTCAGCAGCTTATCATTTGTACATCTGTTTGTAGGATCTGTGCGATCTGGTGAGTTACTTCTGCATGCGATCGTTGCCGAGCAATTTTCCTCTGCACAAACCGCTTGTCCTGTGACTGACTGTTCGGTTGCTTCCGAATTCAATTGCTTGGATACTTCAGTTGGTGTAGTGATTCCAACCGGTTCTTGATCACTTAATAACTGCTCCTTTCCTTCGTTTTGTTCTTTTTCGGGTTGTTCGATAGGCAAGAGTTTATCTTCGTTTTGAGATCCGCTGCAGTTTTCTAAACTCGATTTCTTTTCGCTCAAATCCGAAGAATTGCTAACAATACTGACGTTTGGTTGTTCTAGTATCGCTTCTGGCGATTCCTTAGTGGCTATCTCCAACTCATCCACGATATCTTTGTTTCCGTTTGATTCACCGACCTTTCCCGAACAATCAATGGATGTTTCTTTTGCGGGTGATCCTGTGATCAATTGAATTTCTTCTTTCATTTTTGTTTCTTGTTGTTTCTCGTTTTCGCCATCACCAGTCGATCCATGTCCTTTATCATTCCCACCAGCTGCGCTGTTTCTCTCGTCTGTTTCTTTTTCTTGATTCTCATTGTCCTTATGATCTTCCAATGGTTTCTCGTCAAGATCTACAGTATTCAATAGAGCTGCCTTTCTATGGGCATCACTGTTGAGCTTAATGTTGGTGACGGCTGTACGATGCTGGATTGGCACTAAGCTAGGAGGATTGCTGACAATCACCGGCTTCACGATAAGTTGTATCTTATTACACACCGGAAGCACTGCCGGTTTTGACTCTGGTCCTTTATCAGCTACACCAACTGATGATGGAGATGGTTTTTGTACGATTGTAACACCAGACTGAAGCAGTAGCGGTAGTGGAACTGAAATCAAAAAGAAAAGATTAAATATCAAATTCGATTCATTAGGCAACTAGATGGCTATTCTTCTTACAAACAGCATCAGTCGATGGTGTCGCGACAAAGTTGCTCTTTCCATCGATTCCAGGCGAGGATGAAGTCATATTTGTAGATGTACGGTTGATAGTACCAAGTACTTGGCGCAAATTGCCAAACAAACTCGAAGCCGTATCAATTTTAATTACATTCATTGGTGTCTCCTCGTTAGTTTTAGGTTTCTCCGGTGTATCATTACTTGTTTCTGCCTTTATCGGTTGTGCATCAGTCGATTGTGTTGTTGCTGTTGGGAGTGTACAAGGAACTAAGGGGGGCAACACAGGACGCACTTGCTGTTCGGATTGTTTTACGGAATTTAGCAGCAAGTTGTAACTAGCCTGTAGTTGTTGCTGCTGTGCGAGTAGTAAATTGTTTAAATACAACTGTTGAGGAGAGACGTGCGATGGTGTACCAAACGAGGGTTCCGTTTTTATCTCCATCGTGCTCGGATCATCCTTTTCGGATTCTTTTTTAATGCTTGCAGACGATGATGAAGGTTCGCCGCAGGTCGACACGGGTTCCTCTTTAGCAGTACCATTCTTTAGTGCTGGCTGGGAAGCCGTGTGTTGTTCTTCAGGCAAAAGAGGAGTGGCATGGGCAAATATGGGATCTTTGAGACGGTTATACGTCGGAACCTCGATATTGAGGTGTTTCATCACCATGTTCATCACTTCATCGCAACGCCCATTGATCTTTAAAGTCGAAATTTTATCCTTCGGAGTCCACTGCAGATTGACGATGAAAATTTTAGGCCGCTTCTTAATCGGCCGATCCGTGGCCCACAGCCAGGTATACTTTCGCAGCACCTTCAGGCTTGAGCCAATGCACAGAATCAAATCAGTCTTCTCGGTATGCGGTGTAACGCCCGCCCAGTTCAGGGGCCACTTTAGCTGGCCCCGTTCGCCAAAGTGTACAATGGTATCGATGAGCGGACCACCACAGCGGCGACATCGGCGATTCGTTTTGTGATAATGGCGTGCGGTGAACTGTGTCGTATCGAACAGTCGCCAATACTCGACATTCGGTTTGCATTGCTTGCACACTTCCACGTACATGTTACCGTGCACCTCGGAGAGTGAATGCCGAGGCAATCCAGACCGTAGATGCAATCCATCGCAGTTTTGTGAGAGCACGTGCTTCAGAATACCTCTTCGATGCAGTTCGAACAGGGCCATGTGCGTGAAGGTAGGATCGGCCAACGAGAGATCGTACTCTCCAATATCCTTGCCCTGCTCTAGCAGTGTCCATATGCCTTGGCTGCCGCGATAGTCCGGTATTTTGGCGGACGTACTTATGCCAGCGCCGGTGTATACGATCAGATGATTAGCTTTGGCTATGGCTTGCGCTAATTTCAAAGCCTTTCGTTCGATCACCTCTGGCTCATCTTCCGTCTCTAGCACGCGCTCCTTGTACTCGACATTACGTTTGCGTCGTTCCAGGATCTGTTTAACCACTTCCGTTTCATCTTCCAGCATTCGCGTTTCTTCTATTGTCCGTTTTGACTCACATTTGTTCAAAATTGCTGCAATCTGAGCGCGGAAACAAGAACGATAAGGAATAATCAGGAACACGCAGGACGAAAGATCCGGCCTTTTGCTTACCTTCCGCCAGGAGTCACGTTTCTGTTTCTTGGGGCACTCTTCCTTCGGTGGAGACTTGCGGCGTCGTGTGGTGCCCTGCTCGAGGATGGCCGATAGCGTCAGTCCTTTCATATGCATTGTGCTGGAGCTGTAGTCGTCGAAGGTGGCCGTTTAGCGCTTTCTGTCCCGCCGCCGCCGCCGCTCGAACGTTCCGAGCTTTTTGCAGCGAATTCATTAATCTACCACAAAGTTACAATACGCTCTTGCTTCAGACGCTAGGACCGGTTGGTATTACGTGCCATCTTTATCAAACCGATCCGTGTTTGGTTAGCCGATTTTCTTCACCAAACTATTAATTTTTGATCCTTTTCAAGACCACGAAAACCTCGCTGTGTGTTTGATAATTTTTATTGTTTTCATTCCTCCTCCACCTCCTCCTTAACTGCGACTTTAGCTCAAACTGAGCTACTTGTTCGCGCTCAAAACGATACTCGGGGGGTATGGCACATCTCGCAGTACCTGGCATAAAAAATGAACGAATTCCAACAAAAATGGAAAACGATGGAGAACAGATAAAACGGTTCGTGTTTGGTAGTAAAACCCGCAACGGAGCGTCGCACGCTGATAAATTGGAAATACTGATCCCGGAGGTAATTCCAGAGGTTTAGATTTTGTTGATAGTTCGACGTTTATCGGACGGCGAGCGTTCTGCGCATGCCGCGCCTTCTTCTGCCGTTCGCAGCTAAAGATCTGTGGATTGTTTTCGTTTCGATAGCTCCCGCTACCAGGTTACTCATTCTACACCTGGCCCTCAGCACCTGTACTGGCGTGGTTTCTGTGGGAACGACGGCTTTCTCTGGTCGGTAAACGAATCCTGGAGATAGGAGCCGGCACGGCACTACCGGGCATCTTGGCAGCAAAGTGTGGTGCTCACGTAACACTCAGCGATTGTAGCACCCTTCCAAAAACACTGGAACACATCCAGCGGTGCTGCCGGTTAAACAATCTACTACCGGGACCCGGGAAAGCGATCGAGGTGATCGGATTGACGTGGGGACTGTTTCTTGATCAAGCGCTACAGCTGGGTCCGATCGACTTGATCATCGGTTCCGACGTGTTCTACGATCCTTCCGTATTCGAAGAGATTCTCGTGACGGTTTCTTTCCTGCTTGAGTCGAACCCAACGGCAAAGTTCCTTTGCACCTATCAGGAGCGCAGTGCCGACTGGTGTTTGGAGAATCTGCTGAAAAAGTGGGACCTCGTGTGCTCGGTTATAAGCTTAGATAACTTCAGCGAGGATCTCGGCGTCGATCCCCAGGAGTTGATGGGCAATCATACCATCCATCTGCTAGAAATCGTCCGACAATCGTAAACGTACACGTGCTTTAACCATGTCTTCCACTTCGGCAGCCGCTGCCGCTGGCAGTATCGCTCGCGGAGTACAAAAGCTGTTTGTCGGTAACCTTCCGTGGACCATCAGCACCAAGGAGCTGAAATCGTACTTCTCTAAGTACGGACACGTAAACTCGACGAATGTGATCTATGACAAGACGACCGGAATTAGCCGTGGATACGGTTTCATCGTGTTCAGCACTCGTGAGGGTTTCACGAATGCCACCAACAATCGCCTGCACGTGCTCGAGGGTCGTGTACTAGATATACAGCCTGCCACTTCTTAGAACGATAGCGCTTACTTATAGTTATAACTTTAGATGTTCATCGAATAAGATTTATTACAAACGACCAAGACAAATGTCCCGTGTTTCGCCTCTATCTCAATCCGATGCATCCGAAAACGCATCCTCATCCAAACCCATCTCATCGTCACACTCTTTCTCCGTGATTTTCTTCTTCTTCAGCTTTTTCAACATCCGGATATCGTTCGCCAACTCATCCAGCTCTTCTTGGGTAAACTTGTTGCGCTTTCGTTTCACTGCCGGTGCTGCTACGCCCGCCTCGACGGCCGCTTTCCGTTTTTGCTTCTGTTCCTTGCGCTTCTTCCGGATTTCTTTACGCTCTTCCCGTGCCTTGTTAGCCAGCTCCCAGGGGATGGATTTTTTTCTTATCAACTTCTTTTTTCCCTTCCACTCACCCGTTTCATTATAGACTTTCATCTTGCTCTCGAACGAAGCTTGCTTCTGTTTATCTTTGTACCGGAGCGTCCACACGTCGACGGCAGATTCGGGTCCTTTGAACGATTCGGTAAAGTGTGGCTTCATTTCGGGCATCCGCGGAAGCTGCAGCAATCCGTAACTCGTAGCTACCTTGCCCAGATCAAGATCTTTTAGCCGCAGGATAAGATTGCATTCGTGTTTGCTATAGGCTTGCACGTGTGACACAAACGCTCTGTTGGCTTTATCAAACGTGGCTCGATCCTCTTGCTGAAGACGGTGTAACGTGGCTAGAGTATTGTCTACAACACTCTCGTCTGTTTTCAGTTTGAGCTGCTTGAGTGAAACGTTCTGATTGCGCGTAAGAAATTCCACATAGGCATCTTCCGAGGGTAGCAACATAATTAACGCGTTGCCCTCTGACCCCTGGCGAGCGGTACGCCCAACCCGATGTACGAACGCGGCCGCATTCGATGGTGGATCCCACTGTAACACCCAA
>NC_064874.1:2830000-2847500 GCF_943734745.1 Anopheles darlingi | reverse complement strand
AAATCCCTTCGACGAAACCTTCACCACCGTATCGCTGCTGTTGTCTTCGTAATCGTCCGACTTGAGATTACGCACATCATCATCCAGCTCGTCGTCCGGCTGGAAGTTAACGTAGTTGTTGTCCGGTGAAATTTTACCCAAGCTGTGGGCCGGTATTTGACTGTAGTTGACATAGTTACGTCTCGCGGAAGAAGTTGTGGTTTGTTGACGATTGTAATTGAACGGAGGAACCACGTTCGGTTGCAGTGCCGGTATAACGGTCGTTAGTGAGGCCACGGGTGGTGGTGCGGGTATAGCCGGAATGACTGGACTCTTTACCAGTGGGATCATATGCGTCAACGAGACGGTACCGGGTTCAATGGAAACCAGAGGCACTATAGATTCCTGAGGAAGGTTTGTGGTATTCAAGGGTGGCGGTGCCACAAAACCCGGCGAAACAGAGGCCAACGAACCAGAAGGAAACGGTTCCGAACCGAATAGATCCCGTCGAGCATTTGGAGATTTCTCACGGATCGATGGAACCGTCATCGTGTCGCTAGCCACGGGTGTGGGGGCATCGATTACGAACAGATCACCAGCGATCGCGTGCACCGTGTTCGAGGGTTTTATTGGAGTTGAGGTCATAAAATCGTTGGTAGCCACAGCATTCGAATTCGATTGTTGTTGCTGCTGCTGGTGCTGGAGAGGAATAGCTGCAATCGAATAGTTTTCCGGAATCGGTTGCACTTCGGGTAAAAACTTGTTCAAATTGTTTGTACGCTTCGGCACGAACGGTTTGCGGAACGGTGCCAAAGCGAATGGATCCAGCTCGACTTCACCTTCATCATCTTCGTGAGATTCTTGGACAGGATGGTGCCGTTGCTGCTTAATCGTGGTATCAGCGTCATCTTCCGGTGTAAAGGGATCGATAAGAACTTCTTCACCACAAGTATTGTTCTCGGCAGCAGATTCGTAGTCGAGCTCATCGTCTAGCAGCAATGGCTTTTCACCTTGTATCATGTCCTCTTCCGCGGAATCATTCTCATCGATGACGCTATGCTTGGAATCCAGATGTTCCCGTTTCTTAACGCGAACTCGCGTAACGATGCGGCTGCTATTGTCCTCATTAGTGGTCACACTTTCGCACTCCGCATGATAGGCACTTGAACCACATGTTTTGATGCTTTCGCTGATGCAATCGTCTACACTACCCTCTCCACCGTACACTCCACCACGGACAAATGGTTTCTTCTTCGCACGTCCATTGGCGGGCACCGGTTCGGGTTCATCTCCTTCGAGAAAATCATCATTGGCCCGCAGATCGGACGCCGAACCGATGGAATCCTCATCATCCGAGGGATTGCCCTCTGTCGTGGCCACACCATGCTCTTGCTGTTGTGCTCCTCCATTCCTACCCACACGCTTCCCCGCTTTTCCCTTGTTTCCTTTCGTAGCGTTTGACGCACCACCGGCCACCGTGGTACCATCCTTAGTACCGTGCACAACCTTGCTTCGTAGTTTCTTCACGATTTGGACATTTTTAATTTGGCTCTTATCTACCTTATGATAAACTGCTTGCAGTTTCTCAGGAATGTTGCTCTCGACGAATTGCTTAAAGCTGTGCTTCTTCACACTTCCCGCGTGCACTCCGATCGAGCTGTTGAGGGCACTGGCCCCCAAGGGACCACCGCCACCAACCGCCCCCATACCAGGGCCACCAACTGATCCCATAGATTCTGCATAATACTCGGAATCACTATCATCCGAAGTGATATCGTTCGAATTGAGCTTCTCGTACTTGTTCCTATCATCTAGCGGTAGCTTGATGAAGCTGGGAGAATCCTTCTCTCCGCCAGTAATAAGATCTTCCAGTTTCAGATTCTTTGGTCCCCCGCCAAGCAGCACGGATTTGTCGATCGCGAGCTCCTTGTGCTTCGTCGTCGATCCTGGTCGTGCATCGATCCCGTTCGAGCTGCACGGCTCGACAGGCGTGCATTCTATTAAACTCTCCTTTCCACCCTGTCCTCCGACGGCATTACGCCATCGATCGCTCAGCTTCGAAGCCAGCTTCGAGGAGCTGCTCTTTTGTTTGAAACGTTTTGGCAACGTAAACGGTGCGGATCCAAACGGATCTTCCTCTAACTGTAGCCCTCCGGCCTTCCCCGTTCCAACTCCAGCCCCGTTGCTATGCTCTCCCCCTGCTGTCGCATGCAGCATCCCTGTCGAGAGGGCCTGTGACAGGGAAGTGCGCTGACCAGTGCTCCAATACGGTACACAACGATCCGATTTCATCTCCTCCGGTGAGGTGACGATCGACGTTTGGCTTCCTTCTAGCCTCAACTTATCAAACTCGGCTCCAAAAAGCTGATCTTCAGTCAGGGTAGAGATGGGACTGAAGGGTGACGGGTCACCGAATGGATTCCAGGTCGATGATCCGGATAATGGTGACACGAGCGATTTTTCACTGTTGGAATTGCTCAAGATTTGTTGCTGGTGTTGCTGATGTTGTGTATGGTTGAGCGCCGTCGGTCGCGGCCGAACGGAAACCGTTGTCGTAGAGGTTGACATGGGTTCCTGTTCGAACGGTGATAACAGAGTTGCAGGTGATACTGCATTCGATGGAGCCTTGAACCTACAAGCAGAGCAAGAGCGTGAAGGGGAGACATATTCGTTAATGATAATAGGTCTGACGTGTACTGCGGCAGTTCCGCATGACTTCGATGCCGATACCTGAACGAGGAGGAATCTCCTTCCATGGATGCGGGACTCTGACGAGGCACCGAGGCACCAAGAAATTTGTCATCAAAGTTGGCTATAAACCTTTCACTCTCTACCGTTGCAGCGGGAACAGGCGAGATGACGTTTTTCGGAGAGGGATTCAGCGAAATCGGAGCAAGCGTTAGCCCGATAGAAGGAGTTGTCGAACAGGGCGGCTTGGGTCTCGATCTTGGAGTAACACTTGTTCCGTGGCCACCAACTCCAGGCATCGTCGTCTCACTGCACACCAGCATACCCTCACTACCATTCGCCACCGCTGTCGATGGTTGTTGGATAGAGCCACTGACTCTCACACCGCTGCCCTGCTGGTTAGTCGATTGTGGCATCCTAGCAGTGCCCGACTACGGTCAATTGATGAATTCTTTAGCTACGCTGGATCTTCACTGTCCGTTTCCCATTACGCACCGCTACACGCTCCGCACGTGATGCGCTGTTTCGGATGCTGCCGTATCTGGAACGACGAGGCAACGAGGGAATTACACACGCGATATCGGATAACAGCGCCCCTATCAGGCAATCAGGCAGATGAAACGAGTGGAACAGTTATAACAGGACTTTGTTTACATTGACCGATAAAGCGAGAAGAAACCGTTCCACGGGAGGGCTGTGTGTGGGTGGAATGATAAGTGGGCTACGCAACCAGCCCACAAACGCGCTTCACACACGCCTCAGCACGTCCCGAAGACACGTAGAAACCGAAAGTAATACAGACCAACAAAACAGCTGTCTCCATCCCAAACCTTTTCCGCCAAGACGACGAAGCGGTCGTCGAGATGGTTCGTCCGAGAATCCTTTAAAACTAATCGGAAATTACCGTAATATCAGTAAGTCGGGAACGATTCGAGATTCGCAAAGCTGACCGATTCCGGATTGTTTTGGTGGATCCGCGTTTGACAGCTGGTGTTTTTGAACTGGCCAAAACAAAAGGAAACGGAAACGGAAACGGGGAAATGGATCAACTGAAATTCCTAGAATACTGTGATTTCTTCAAACCAATTCTGGTGGAGGAGATCCTACTCGTCGAACATCCCTCGCTGCTACCTAACGGAAAGTGTTCCGCGATAGGGAAAATGGCACACGGCGAAGACAAGCTGCTATCCTTGATGATTCCGGAGCTTCCCGGGTAGGTAACCGTCGCCGGAAAAGATTGTGCGCAATATCTAACATACCTTACCGTTGCAGGAGTTTTCAACTTGAAGATGGCACCTTTGTTCTTGATATCTCCTTTAGAAATTACCGAGGAAAGAGACCGCAAGGAGGAGATCATGTCGAGGTGTGCGGCACCCTCATGCTGTACGATACTGAGTGTTCCGCCGATATCAACTCAACTACCTCATCCGGATTCTTGCGAGAACGGCTGATGGAAGCAGATAATATCGATGAATTATTTAAAGAAATGCGCTTAAAATATAAGCCATTCATTGAGGTAGAATATATAAACCCCGTAAAGGAAGCGAGGCGTATGATTGCTTGTAATTTGCGGATGAGATGTCTGCAGACAAATAATCCCGGATGAATCAGTGAATCATTTACTAAATAAAAGATTTGTGAAATATTAAATTAAAGTTAAATAAATTGGATTTCGCGTGGATACAGATTTTCCGGGTGGCTGGATGATGACAGATGACGAACAGCCGGAATGTTGTAAACAAACGCCTATGAGTCGCTTGAGAACGGAGAAAGGATTAAATTTGGGTTAAAAAAGGACTGAAACAGTGATAAGAAAATGTCCCTGGTGTTATCTGAAGTGGAGGCACTGGTGCAGCGGTATGTGCCGGAATTCATCAAATTACTGACCGGCTTCGAGGTAAACGAGAGAGGCAAATATTGGCGATCGTCTATGCTAACCGCCAGATGCGATACTTCTTTTTAGGAGACGGAGGAGAACTTCACGCTCTGCCAGCAGTTCATGATGGGTATAATCCGGAATCACACCTTCCTTTCGGTAAACAGTCACGAAATTAGGCGGAAGATGGAGGATGTCATAGAAAATATGGAATTGACAAATTTCGTCACGGAGGCCACAAATTTACGACGGTGCTACGAGGAGTTGATCACCGATCCGGACTGCATGGAACACTACGTACACGAGATCCACTGGTCCATCCTTTTGTTTCTCATCACGGTGGCCTATAATCCGGTGGGAGCGCTAAAAGAGCGGCGACAGACCGGACGTGCCATTGAACTCTTTCAACCAGAACCCATCCGACCGCGTCTGCCCGACAAGGAGAAGGATGATTTAATAGCTGACTTGCTGAAAGACAACGTTTCGGTTCAATTGTCGCTCCAGAATTCAGACCTAAGCGACTGGAGTGATCTAGAGGACGATGAGAATGTTCCGACAACCGCTGGCGAGCAAAAGGAATCGGACTTTGAATTGATAGAGCATGGGCAAGTACCGGATGACCGATGTATTGAACAGAGAGAAGTTTATGGCCCAATTGCACCGCCTCAACGAGAAGATAATTACCATCTGTTTGATCAGGAGAATGCGCTGGATTGGCTAGAAGAAAACGTTCAAATGAGCTGGTGGCAGGATTCTCAGTTCAAAGTGAACATCCTGAGTGACCACAGAGGTGCCTCGTTTTGTGATTTCTGGTCGGAATGTGTGGCAAAAGCTTCTCATGGATTTCTAAAATCCGATCCCGTTTCGACCGTATCGGAAAGCTGCGTTCTGAGGGAGATACTGTGGATGTTTACTGCCCCGGTCGATTGCAAACTGTTTCGAATTGATGATGATCAAATATGGATCAATTCCAACGTTTCGCTGGCTAGCACCACTGAGCATGGCATTCAAACTTTTCTTCTCAACTTCACCGAGTTCATGACGATTGCCTATCGATTGCGGAATTTCTGTAGCAGCGTTTTGGATACTTCGGGAAAATCGATACCTGCACCTCACTCGTTTGAGTGCTACGCAGCGGGAGTGAAAAGCTTCCTAACGAACATGGAAACGGTGATGATAGCGAAGGAAATGGAGCTAATACGTCAAGAGCCGGGCAAAACGGACACAATCATCTCACTGTTTCATGAGCTAGAACCAGAGCTGCTTGTGCTCAAGAAACTGTACGACATCCACCGGTTCTCGGTGCTCGATTGGACGAAATATCCGGCCCACATTGCGGTAGCCCATCTGCTTTCGGGATTATTCCGTAGTGTTAAATTGAGTGCCAACTTGGAGAAGGGCAATCTGGCTTTCGCACTGCTACTGGCGGCCTTGAAATGCTACATGAATATGATCGACATCTGGTGGACAGAGGGAAGGCTCGATGATTGGCGAGACGAGTTTTTAGTAGAAAGACAATATACGGATCCGCCACACATTGGCGTGCTGACCGGTTACCAGGCGAGATTGTTCTCCAAGTGCAAGCAACGTTGCTTCTACGTTAGCTCAGCCATCTCGGAAGTGATAGAGAACGATCCAATTATCAAGCTATTACTGCATCATTCCCTGGAAGCTGGTTACACTTTGAATATTTTGAATGGCTTAGATAGGATAAGCGATATGCGCAGGGCGCACGAGTCGGAGGATGAAAATTTGGTTTATTTAAGCTTTTTGGGATCCATCGTAGAAGAGCTGGAGAAATTTCGGACGGAGGAGGCATCGGCGGATCAAGTAGACATTACACAAACGGAAGGAAATGCAGCCATGCTAATGGATGTGAGTATAAGTTTCGTGTAGTTGAATCACATGCTAAGCTTTTATCAATCACATTTACAGAAACAAGAAGGACACAAGGTACAGCGACTAACTAAAGAAATTCAAGAAATCTGCAACGACGATTTGCTCCTTATGGCTCTAAAAAGTACACTAAACTTGGTCAGTGAATACACGGAGCCACAATCCTCACCAGAGTTGATCGCTAAACCGGAGCGAGAGCTTACGAATGCTCACACACTGTACGAGATACTTAATGAAATCTCAACACTACCGCTCCCGTTGGAGCACGTGCTGTTTGATGCGATAAAAACGCTGATGGAAACCAAGCGACAAGCCGCTAACCACTACGTTACCTACATCTACAAAGATGAGTTTCATGTGATGGATCATTTGAGGAACATACGGAAGGTACTGCTCCTGGAAGCTAGCGATCTGATGGATTACTTTTACAGCGATCTGTTTCGAAGAATCGAAGCCGGAGAAAGCTGGGCCAATCCGTACTTGCTTACGACCCAGTTAAGCGATATTCTCGCCTCACGCTACAACGATATGATGTCGCTGTTTACTGTAGAGATCGATCGTTCAGTCGGACACAGGCTAGAACACCCGACAGTGCTGCAGGCGATCGATGCGATACGAGTACTGTACATTCCCGGTCACGATTTGACCAACATGATCAACGACGATACGCTGGCCAGCTATAACAGCGTGTTTCGGTTTCTGTTGAAGGTGAAGTGGGCTCTGGGAACGTTAGAAATGTTACGGTTTCCGTGGTCCCAGAAACGAAGGCCACCTTATGCGATCTTCGGCATGATGGATCTGATACTGAAGCGATTGGCAATGCTGAAGTTTTGGATGATATTTTCCCTTCAGTGCGTCCACTCACACCTCATGACGCACGTGTTGCAATCGCACGGTGAGCAGCTCGATGCGAAACTTGACCGTGCTGACAATCTCAGTGATATGATAACGGCGCATCAGATGTACATAAGTACCATCTTTGAGCATTGCTTTCAACAGGAGGACAGTAGGGAGGTGCTGGAAGGAATTAAGCAAATGTTGGAGCTGGTGTCGATCCTGCGCGATGAGTGGCAAACCACAACCAACTTTACGGAGTTGGACGCTCGTGGCGAAATAACGGATAACAGTATGATTGGTGATTTTGTGTCTCGTTGCCAAATCGATGAACTGGAGCGCACATACTGTAAGTGTCACCAGGAGTTGGCCAGATTACTCAGTCGGGAGGCCTACGGCAAGCAAAAACTACATCGTAAGTGCAGCTGGTTATGGGTTAGCTTTACCAGACTTTATTGATGTTCGTTTCTGTTCCAGTGACCGGTCTGGCCGATGCGTTTAGCTACAATGCACCGTACTGAAGCACCACATTCGCACACACCTAATACTGCAAGCTACGTTTTGTGCCGATGTCGTCCAGTATCTGTTGCAGCTCGTCGTCCTCGAAGCGACCCTCAAGGGACGGAATGAGCGCCTTCGCTTCTTCGGGCGATGCTGGACAAAGATTCCCCAGGGCCGCAAGTTCGAATTTGTGCAACTTTTTCTGCATCAGTAAACTGTTTGGAATACACACAATAAACCACTAACAGCCAAATGCACACAATCCTGAGGTGTGTCGTCTCGTTTACCTGCGAACGCTGGCGATGGTTTCCTTGTTGCGGAACTTCCGGAATTCGTTGGTGTAGGTGTACGTTTTGTGGAACACTTCCGAAAACTCCTGCTCTTCCTCGGAGGATTCGTTTTGGTTTTTGCGATGCTCCAGCAGCATGTGCACTTCGCTGATCAGCAGCGTTTCGGCGTTTTCAAATTCTGCCAGTAAACACTGTCCGGTAAGCGAAAGAAACTACAGCGAACGCGGTACGGAACCTACCTTTCGGAAACTGTAAATCGGCCGCATCTTCATCGACCATATCCACCGGGTTGAAGCCAGCCATGACGAAGAATTTACGAATTAAACTTGGAAATTGGTGGCTTTATTCGCGGAGACGGCGGAGTTTTCTGCGTTTGTTTTGGTTGACAGAAAATGTCCCAACTGTTTGGGCCAATATATTTGGGACATTTTCTGATGCCGAAAAGATCATGGAATTTTTGCGGTTTTCTTAGCTTTAACCAAATCATCGACGAATACAATTAAATTAAACTAAAACACCGAAAACGAATATTATTTTTAATAAAAACAACACGAAAAACAACAACGAAAATTCAATCGCGCTTCACTCGACTAGGGGTTGTGAACACGGCTTGGCAGCAGAGAACTGTCAAAGTCCCGTTTCCCTCCATCTCCTGCGTCATTCTTCCACACAAGCCCGCTGTTACCTAGAAGATTCCGCGAGTTTCGAAGCCGCAGCCGCAAGCTCAAATTAAAAGAATCCCGAAATAGTGGCCTCTTATTTCACGAATTGCTCGAGCAATAATCGCAGTGATTAAGATCGTTTGTATGCTGTAGGGAAAATGGAGGACAGCAAAGATGAGGTAAGCAACAGCGACGTTGGCGACGGTGGCGAGGGCGGCGCTCTAGACCGAGGTCGCGGCGGAAGCTTGGCCCCTTAACTGACGACGTGTGGGTTCCGGAGACATCATTGAAATATTTTTGGGATGCGTCATGAAAAGCAAACAAAACACAAAAATTCTACGGTCTAATCGACGCCGATTTGCATGTCTTATGGTCCGCTGCCTTTGCCGAAAATCCGCTTTTTCGTGTGCCGGCTCGGGGGCTATGTGAACTAGATGAGCGAAACGATTTGTCCGGCGTTTCTACGAAAGGGTTGCTTGGTTGCACGGGAACATGTTAATAATCCGTTGGCGGAAAGAAATGGCCCACTGATGGATCCATAAGAGGAGCAATTCGAAGGACGCGATTTAACACCCCCGTAGGTGCGAACATTTTTTTGCGGAACGATGAATGGCTTTTAGTCATGCAAGTTTCCCTTCTCCGCCTGCCGGTAGAACGGCGGCACTACGGAAGAACGATTCTAGAACTATTTATCTGCTGGATAAGTTCGTTCCCGCTCTGACCCCAATATTGCACGCAGTAGTAAAGCGCAGTGTTTGGATGGGGTTTGTTGTTGATGTTTTAGCACCAAGTCGGAATTGATCAAACTTTGGCGCGAAGTAATCCTTGTTTTCCCACTGGCTACGGCTTACTCTGGGTCCATAGGCCACGGAACCCGGAAGGACCCGATGAGGGAATAGAAACATTACCGGTATGATAGATTCCATTCCAGCGGCGCTCTCCGTTTTGTTCGGTTCGATGATGAACTTCTGCGGATAGTTGTCCACTGTTGGGCGATACGATCGGATTGCCTGTCCCTTTGGCCAAATAATTTTCCGTTGTTTTATTTGTTTACTAATTTTCATCTTTTCATAATGTTAATTCTTCATCAGCACCAGTTCGTTGTTGACGATGTCAGTAAGATAATAAAGGAAGCCATTGAGACGACGATCGGAGGCAACGCGTACCAGCACGATAAGGTGAACAACTGGACCGGTTCTGTGGTAGAGAACTGTTTGGGAGTGTTAACAAAGCTGCAAAAGCCGTATAAATACATTGGTAAGTAAAATTGGAACAAGTAAGTGGAAAAACGGGCAAGTCGGCATGGATTCTATACTTTATTGCTGCATACTAGCTATTCTGAAAAACGTTGGAATGGTTGAAGCGATTATCCGACGACGCCAAATCTAGCTCCGATTCCTGCACCGATACCGGCACCACTGCCAAGTCTACCCCCAAGTCCTGCATTGATACCGAAACCTCCGTTGGATCCAAACTGTGCGGACGGTCGCACATTAGCGCTCAAGCCTCCACCGCCCACTGCATTGAGTCCAGCTCCGAGGCCGCTGACGGCGGTACCGACGCCTCGCGCAATTCCTCCTGCAAGGTTCGCTGCTCCACCCAGTATTCCTCCTGCTAAGTTCAGCCCCGAACCGATAATATTACCGGCGGTATTGGTTAGTGCACCGACTACAGGGCGGATGATGCCGCCAGGCCTGGGCTGGAAACCAGCGTTTCCACGGCCACCGAATCCTGCTCCGATTCCTGCTCTGATTCCGAGCCCGCCTAAACCAATGCCAGCGCCAATGCCGATACCGATTCCTGCACCTCCGAAACGCTCGTGGCTTCCATGTCCGCGGCAACCTTTTCCTACGTTGGTGGCCGCTGTGGTCGTCGTGGGGGCGGCCGTGGTTGTGGTTGCAACGGTTGTAGTTGACAGGCTATTCAAGAGCTGAGTCAAAAGGGTAAGGATGCTGGAATCGGTGGCTGTTAAAGTTACAGTTTGTCCGTTAATGGTAACCGTAACCGTGATGGTGGTGGCAGCGGTTGTCGTTGTAGCCGCAGCCGTCGTCGTTGTTGTAGGAGCGGTTGTTGATGCAGCGGTCGCCGTTGCGGCCGTTGAGGCTGCTGCTGTTGTTGTTGCTGCTGCTGTTGTTGTTGCTGCTGCTGTTGTTGTTGTCGCTGCTGCTGTCGTGGTTGTTGCTGCTACTGTTGTTGTTGTTGTAGCCGCAGCCGTCGTCGTAGTGGCTGCTACGGTGGTTGTTGTGGCCGATAGAGCAGCAACGATAGCGGCAATCGTAGCTTGATCAGTTGAAGCAACAGTAACGACGCCTGGATCAAGCATTTGACATAAGAAGAGGTCGTTAAAATCGTTAAAATTCGACTCCAGAATCGAAATGGATTCCGGATTGTTTTTGGAGTCGACTCCGATTCTTTGCCGGGGGAATCAGAGTCGAATCATGGGTGGATTCTGGGGCTAACGCTACTTACTTCCGTTGATGTTGAAAACGACCGTATTACCAGCGACCGTAGTTGTCGCGCCCGCAGCGGTAGTTGCTGCGGCAGCAGTCGTGGTGGTGGGAGCCGCGGTCGTGGTGGTGGGAGCCGCGGTCGTGGTGGTGGGAGCCGCGGTCGTGGTGGTGGGGGCAACGGTCGTCGTCGTAGTGGCCGCAGCGGTTGTCGTCGTGGCGCCCGCAACGGTGACACCAATGATTGAGGACGATCCCAGGACAGTGACCCCGATGCCTCCGATACCGACGCCAATTTGCGCCAATGTTGGGCCAGTCAGCAGGCTGACGGCAAGTAAGATGGTAGTAAGGAAGTGCTGCTTCATTTCGTAGCTTTACCGTCGAAATGAGAATGCTGATAACGGAAGATTCTGAACTGTTCTGGCGAACGGCTTGGTTTTATATACGATTGCTTACATCCGTCCTCAAGTCCTTGAGGAACGGGTGACATCAATTGGTGCTAGTGTTTTTACAAAGTTCCTTAGACTGATGTGACAGACGTGCAAAAAATTCAACAAGATAGAATACTCAGGCTTATTGTTCGTTCTGGAAAAGTGCGTCAAATGCGAGCAAATGGGGAGACGGTTTTACGTTTGTAATGTTTTGGTTATGGTCAAAGGGATGATTGTTTGATGAATGGGGTTAACACTGGATCCTGCCTAGTCGAGTAGGTTATTTTCGATTTACATTCAATGATTGCATGAATGACGACTACAGTTCCATTCTATTGGCAATCGGGCAACCACTTGATGCGTTAGTACGATCGATTTCATGGATGCAATCGGCAGGTTGCTATGTTACGGATCGAACCGGTGTGGAAGTGTCAAATTCAGTCATTTTGTTGTGTGTAGTAAATTACCTGAAAACTAAATCATTACCTTAAAGAATCGTAATAGGGCAATAGAATTGATGGCGAGTGCCTAGTGTCACATTGCGTGCCGCACGCACCAGCGTCGTTATGCTGTTATTGAGCTCGCTTTGCCATGGAACGTCAGCTACGATGATGAATCCGTGTCGACCGCCAGTTATACGGATCTTACGATAAAGAAACAAAAACTGATAACTATATGATCCCCTCTTTTTCATCCGTTTTTCCTTTTTAGTGACCTGTATGATAATGCAGAAAAATGGCGCAGGGCTCCATACAGCAAGTTCGTGTTATTGGAACAACGAAACAGACGGATCGTGTACGGTGCGCTGGGAGAACAAAACGATGTACTGTATCGTGTCGGTATTTGGGCTTTCGATTTAGGTGAATAGAGAGGATGAAATTGAAACGAACACTCATATGCACTATCGACGCGGGCAGCCTTTCGTGCAAAGGCTGGCATATTAAGGGCTGTCTTTAATACACTACTATTGCACTGATGCTAGTTTCATCTCATTCCTGAACCATTCTACGATCATGATTTGATAAATGTTTGATTGTTTCCCTCGCATCTTTGAGAGTGGCACCAAATTAATGCACCAATGCAAACGGCAACCATGAACTGCTTCTAGAGATAGAGAGAAACAAGGTACGGATAAATCTGTTGCGCGCGAGAGCTTTTTGTAATTTATTATTTTTTAAATTAAAGAAAAATACTACGCATAAGTGCGCAGCGATAACGTTTACGCTCGCTGCTCATGAATTGTTATAAAGGCATCACTTTAAACATCGTCTCAAACTGTTTTTATGTACTAACCACTAGTACTGTTACTAGCTCACTGCAGTGCTTTTGATACTCTTCCGACTATTCCTGTTCATATTTACCTATACGCTCTGCAGTAGTTTGATGATGTGCAGTGATAAACAACATCGGAAGGCCATATCTTGTGGAGGGTACGGTACAGATGATCGAAAACAAAAAATGCGGTAAGGCTGTGTAGGACAGAAGGTGAGACCAAGAGAAGGGCACAACAGCCGAAATGTCGTTTCTGTAAAGACAGATCGCTACTGATCGTTTGTGTATAAGCGGGAGTACGAGCGGGGTGTACGAGCCCTCGTAGGCGAGAGCCGAGTCGTGAAGAGATGTAAAATATCAAATGAAGGTGGCGATCTCGGTGACCGACCGATGAAAAGTGTCTTTGCATCCCACATTTCCATGTAATTAGGTCGTACGAGGAGACGAGGTCCTAGCGAAACGGAAGTGAATGTACGTTTTGTTGATGGGCAGCTGATAAACAGTAGAAATAAAATATCAAGAGGAAACAACAGGCATTTGGGTGTATTTCATTTCAGACATTTTACGTTTAACAATTCAAATTCTAGTTCTTTCAGTTCAGCACATTCCGAAACATGGCTGTTTGCACGTGCGGTCACGCTTGAGTGAGCATAATTAGGTATGAATTTTCATGAACTTCTTACGATCGTCCGCGGAGGGATTGTGGAAGCTGTACCAGTTGCTGGTGTCTACCGGATGATGCATTCAACGTGAATCCTCCGGATTGGAAGAGCATTTAAGGGAATGAAAAATGGGATACCGGAGAGTAAAACGGGCTATCGCGAATCTAGCGGTCGAAACTATCGGGTAGCACCGGGAAACATGTGCAATAAATAATGCATCATCGGTAACGTTATTATCAGCAACGGCATCATGGGAACAGGCGGACTGGTGATCCTGCCAGCGGTGATGCGAGGGCACACGGTTTAAAGCAACAAAGTGGGTAGCGCAAGGGACGAGGGCTGAATGGTTTCGTTTCATGCAGGCTAGCACAGGCTGCAATGGTTGCTATGGCTGCGAGCAACGTTATCCTGAACGGACACCATCTCATCGGATGCGAAGAACCGAACCGAAGTTTTCTCACGTACGACCGTTTTCCGGCTGCGTGGTATGCAATTTAGATGATGTACTCCCGACAGCGGAGGAGTGCAGCTGGTTTGCCACTTACGGGCCGCGAACCGCGAAGATGATAATAAATGAAGCGAAGAAGGGAGAAAGCAAAAAAGGTAACCATCCAGACTCCAGCATCGCTCAGCATCGCAGCTAGTGGTATGATGGCATGCTGCGGGGCTATGCGATGTACACGGTAGTCGTAGTAGTCAATCAAAGGATTGCAGTGCAACCGATGCGAATCTGCAATCAGGTACGGAATTGCTCTTTCATTCCTTGAGATACAGTTAAACTGCGATCCAAGCGAACACTCGGTGCACGAAATAATAATGAAATTCTATATTCGAGTCAATGATGCATGAGATTTCGGGATGTGATCAGAAACTATTATCCTTGGGCTTTGTTTCAGGTGCATTTCAATCTTTCTGGCAAGCGTATGTAAAACCTGAATCGTCTATGATGTAGCAACGCAAAGGTTTTTTGGAAATTTATAACGAAATTGAGCTTATATGCAATGGTCGACATTTTAAAAATTTTAACAAAGATCCCTTACCCTTTATCATTTTTAATCATTTTTGTTTCGTTTAATATGCGTTGCGTTTAAAGATTCTTCTCCATCTTCCACCGGATGTTCGAGGATGAAATGAAGCAGGAGAATAATCCGGATGAACGCTTCAATTGAGTTGCGTTATATGAAAGAGAAAGAGAGCTTAGCAAAATTTTGGCGGGAACAAACACGCGTGGAAACAGTTGATGAACCACGTGTTCTCAAAACTTGAAACGTTTTCAAAAGTACGGTTATTAATTGAATTGCTTTCCTGCGACTGAACAGTCTTCCTCTGGTCGCAATGGATAAACATTTTGGTGATGTCTTTTCATGTGATCCTCACGTTCTATTAAATATTTTCAAGATACTTAAAGAAATACTTAAACCTTTATTATTCAAGTAAAGCATGAAATCCAGACCAGATCCGGCAACAATATCACAGCTATTAACTGCTTACTCATAGATACCATTAGGGGGAAAAAGAGAAGAATGCTCGGAGAGATGATTTCCGTTGCGCAAACTCCATAACACGAACGAGACGAACACGATGATGCACGTGCGGCCACTACAACATCGTTTAACCCAGAGGTGGTCAACCGGTAGTGTTCGCTACTTGCATCTAATATTAGTGAAAACCGAGATTTTTGTTGTTGTATTGAAAACCAAATCGTAATCGGGTTTATTTTTTTAATATCTTTTGTTTTTCCAGATTTTTCGGACTTTCAAGAATATATTTTACAAATTAAATCTGTCCACTGCTCTTTCTTCCTAAGTAACATATTAGTGCACGCTTCTTGATCCTTTTTATAATCATTGCTGCTTGGCCTCCACTGGCTTAACCCTTCCACGTTTCTCTTTTCTCGCTCTGGCAGCCGTTAAAAAACGAAATCTCATTCGGAATGAACGCGACTTCGGGTTTCTTGCCCTGCGTCCAGACCAACAGATATGGACGCAGGGTCGGAACACCCGTGGATGAAACTCCGAGGCTGCGTGAATGACGCCGCCATCACAAATCGTGCTCGGACCGTTGTGAATGGAGGTTGGTTGGTTGTTCCCGCTAACGCTCGGCGCAGTGTTCCACGTGTGCTGTTGTTGTTCCATTGTTGGGTCAGTTTGTTTATGCAATCTCTCGTGCTCTCCGGTGTTTTTCTAATGATATCAAGACCAGTGAAACCAGTCGGGTGACAAGCGCTCGTGCACGCAGTGGTTGAAGGTTTGAAATAATCTGTCGTTAATAGCGTGCGTTGAGTTAATGTTGCTCTTAATTGCATCCATCACGCGTTGGATCTCAGCGGCGATCGAACGTGGGCAGAGTTAATTGAATGCATAATTAAAGAGATTGGCGATCGTGAAACGACGCTTGCAGTGAAGATAATTATCAACTGCCCCGCACCTCTTCCTTCTCGGTGTTGCTGCGAAGGGAGGCAGGTGGGAATGTTCCGCTTTCCAGATCGGGTAAAAGCGCGATCACGTTTTTTTTTCGCGTCAAAATCACGACCTTAGCCAGAGGCTGTGTGGGATTAATGTGTCAAATATTGGCGAAAAATATCTCCCTGAGTGTGGCAATTAAAGCAGAGTAGAAGTAACCCTCAGGCAATCATGTTTGTGTTGTGGCAGGAAAATGGAAAATTGGCACCGATCACCGTTGTAAGCTGTGGTAAACATGCCATCAGCAGCAGCAGCAGCAGCAGCAGCATAAGAAAAACAACTCAGAAAGCAATACGTTTAGCGTGGAAAATATTTCTTATGCCGCCCGCTGTTTGCCGGAACACGGCACAAGTAATCCGATATCCTGCCTGCGCTGAGTGGGAAGGGATATTTGATTTCTTATTCTCCAACTGTGCCTCAATACCTTACGGCGGTATTGCGCTTAGTATTTTGTGCATGGTGTTTGGCCGATGATGGGAGCAGCGAGGTGAAGAAGAAATCAATTTGCTGTAAAAATGAGCGGCCGTAAAGAAAAAGAAAAAAGGTGGTATTAAAGGGTAGAACTTTCCACCCGGCAGACGTGCTGGAGCCAATTAATTATTCAAATTTTTGTGCGCGAATGAAAACGGAATCTCGTCTAATCTCCTGGGTAAAGTGT
Source organism: Anopheles darlingi (assembly GCF_943734745.1). Classification (NCBI taxonomy): domain Eukaryota; kingdom Metazoa; phylum Arthropoda; class Insecta; order Diptera; family Culicidae; genus Anopheles; species Anopheles darlingi. The sequence continues at coordinate 2,830,842 of NC_064874.1, read as the reverse complement.
GAACAGTTCACGGCTACCAGACTCCCGGTGCGGCACAATCTGGCAGTATTGTTAGGAGATAGTGATTAAAGCAAACGGATGGACGGCCAGGATGTGAGTTCCGGAAAGTGTTAATTACTTACAAGTGATGTTACGAAATGGAGTGAGTGTTTCTAATTTTTATATGTGTTTATATTGCAGCGAGTGAAATTGTGAAATCAGAAGCGTCCTTCCATACGTCCTACGTTCCGTTGGTTTTGGAGTGTGAAGTGGCTGGAAACCAAGCGCAAACCGTGAAATTCTTATCCAAACACGATAAGTAAGAGAGTGAAGGGAAGCCGTTAATAGTGTAACACAAAAGGAAGCGGATTTTTCGGCAACCGGAAAAGTATTCTGTGCTATACTCAACGACCACGTGCACAGTGCCCTGTCGGAAGTGTCCATTTCCTTGCCGCTTACCGCGGAAAGACGTTGAGTGGTTTGCACTCGATAAATCATCATCATTCCTTCTTGATACGGTTGACAGCGACGAGCGACGGCATCAACATGAACTACTTCGGCGTACTATCAATATTAACTGGTAAGCATAGCAAGTTCTCGGAGGCTGGCCGGTTTGTTGGGCCGATCGTTGCCCAAGCATGATGCGAAAAGGGCCGTTGAGAGAGGTTTTGTACTTTCGATTGATTAATTATAGATGACAGCACGCAAATTGAGGCAACCGGTCAGTCCAGTCTAGGCCGGTGCTATTTCATTGCTTCTCGATTCCGGCCAGCAGAAGCCGGGGGTCTCTTTGCCATCATCGTGTTGATACTCGATGCCGATGAGTGATGCAGTGCGCCTCTCCGACTTGGCACTGTCATCAA
>NC_064874.1:2810000-2812500 GCF_943734745.1 Anopheles darlingi | reverse complement strand
CGTAGTTACCTCTACGTATTTAGTTATTTTGACAAGGCCTTCTTTTCTTAGCTGCAATTCTTCATTTTCAACATTTTTCCACATGCCTACTTACTTGCTTCACAATGCGTACGGATTGTGCCGTTATTTCGCGAACAATCGTATCGGAATGACAGTTCATGGTCATTTTTTTACTCATCTATTTTGTATCTTGTCAATTGAACAGGGGGCCGCTTCGTATATCCGGATATGGTGTGTGCAAAATATCTTTTCCTTAACAATCGCTTATGGTGTTTTGAATTTTTCACAATGCACGTCGTTTATTGGATTGCCAATTGGTTTTCTCTATTGCCACCGTTATGGCAAATCAAGTATATAAGGGGGGTGTGTCACAAAAGTTGTAATTTCGCAGCAATAGCTCGGGCGTTGCTGCAACAATCGGAACAAGCGACAAGATGCAAAAAGCAATTGCCACCATTTTCGCATTTCTTGTCCTTAACGGACAATTGTGCGTTGGTCAGTTGGGCCTCGGTGGTGGGGGTGGTGTTGCCGTAACGGTGGCTCCGGTGATACCTGCGGTAACCGTAGCTCCGGTGATACCCGCCGTTACCGTGCCTACAGTAAGCGTGAGTGTGGCACCAATTACAGTGCCACCGGTAACTGTTGGACCGATTTCTGTTTCCGTGGCTCCTATCACGGTACCGCCGGTGACAGTGGCCGTTCCAGCGATAACCGTTCCACCCGTAACCATTCCTGCCGTTACTATACCACCTGTAACACTTCCTGTTACTGTACCAGCGCTTGGCGTTACTATTCCTTCAGTAACAGTGCCGGCGGTCGGTGTTACTGTTCCATCGTTAGGAGTAACAGTACCCAGCGTTGGCATAGTCGGCATTCTGTCCACTTTGGCAGGTTTACTAACGACAACTACTACCGCAGCACCAACTACAACAACAACAACAATTGCAACAACCACGCCATCTGTAGTGAAGTTCAATATCGGGGGAAGTAAGTATTGGCGGAAAAATAAGCTGTACAAGTGTGAGAAATGAAAGTTTGATCTTAAAAATGTTTCCACCATTTTCCAGGTATCGTAACCGTCAGCGCTAGTGACATACCCACAATACAAGCTATCATTGCTGCCCTGCAAGCTATTGCAACAACTACCACTGCTGCTGTTACTACTACAACAACAGCAGCAGCAACAACAACAACAGCAGCAGCAACAACAACAGCAGCAGCAACAACCACAACGGCAGCAGCAACAACAACAACAGCAGCAGCAACAACAACAACAACAGCAGCAGCAACCACAACAGCAGCAGCAACAACATCTACTACAACTTCCGCACCCACTATTATCACCGTAAATATTGTTGTCAATGGAGTCACATTGGTCGTTTCGTCCAATTCTTCGACGCTGGTGACTTTGCTGACGCAGATTTTAAGTCAAATGTCTACAACAACGACTGCATCAGCAAGCACAACCACAACCGTTGCTCCTAGTTCTACGACAACCGTGAGCTCAGGTGGACGTGGATGCCGGGGACATCACAGCCATGAGTCGGTAGGCTTTGGTTTCGGCGGAAGAATTGGTATCGGTGGTCCGGGAAGTGTGTTGGGAATTGGCGGAGGTTTTCGTATCGGTGTGGGCACCCCAGTTGCTACTGGCATTCGACCAGTAGTTGCCCCAGTAGCTCCAATAATCAACGCAGTAGGACTTGTTGCTAGGCCGGTCGTAAATGTTGCTGGACGAATTGTGAACGGTATTGGTCAAGGTATCAGTAACATAGCGACTGGAATCGCAAACGCTGCAGGCACCGTAGGAAGCGGTACTGGCTTGTCTGGGGGCATTGGTGCAAGATTAGCTGGTGGAACCGGCCCTGCTGGCTCGGGAGGATTGAATATTGGTATCAGGGCTGGTGTAGCCCTCGGGTAAGTATCAAGTGTTTATCAAGGAAAGCAATTTGATAATAAACAAATTTCAATCGAAAGTGCATACAATAAAAAAAAAGGTTGATTTAATGATATTTTAAATTTATTGATAAAGCAACGTTTTATGCTAAAGCATTAACTTTCTTTCAGTTGCTGAAAGTTGCATTTTCGAGAACAAACGTTAATGGTTGGATCATATGATGGGAAGTTTTAATAATTTTCGTGTAGATACGTTTAGTATGTTTTTTTGCTTTTATGCCCTTTTTTGTAAAACAGCGGAACAAGTTCCTGCTAGGGCTACTAAAACTCAATGCCTCAATGGTTTTCTCAATGCATATTTTTGATCAATGAAATGTTTTTAAACAATTTTTCTGTCGCAGCCGGGATGGGATGGAGGTGTTTCTATTTTGACGTCATGTTTTAAAGCATCAATCAACCAACATCTTTCCCATGAAATGTAAATATATCTATATAATACATTACTTTAGATACACGTACGCCAATTTTAGCATGCCAAACTCAATAACAAAGGTTATCTCCTCACTGTCGTGAAAGTAATAGTTAAAGGTCTGTTTTTGCTCAACAG
>NC_064874.1:2792500-2795000 GCF_943734745.1 Anopheles darlingi | reverse complement strand
GCTGAAATTGATGTTTCCATCCTAGAAGGCGTTCCCTTTCCTCCATCTCTCTTTCTTTCTCTCTCGCACTCTCTTTCTCGGTTTATCTCCTTCTTGTGTGTTCCGGTCTCTAATGAAGGAAAAATTATTTGTCATCACGAAATGACACAACGTATTTTCCTCCTTCACGCTCGTTCTTTCGGACTACTGAGCATTAGATTGCGCTCGAAACCTCCGGCTTCATTGCCAATGAGAATGGAATGGGGCAGCCAGTGTATCGAAGGCGACCATGACGGCGCTGTTTTCTGTTTTTCTTTAAAAACCGGAGACTCCTGGTGGACTCAATCCTGTGACACTGGCCGCGAGTGAACAAGATGTACACCAACCAGCGCACGTATTGGGGGGCGTATTGCAGGAGATTGATTAGTGCAGAAAGTGGTTATCTGTTCTGATCATTGTTTCCCCTGATCCGCAGCGAACAGCGAGCATCCGGCACCCGTGGGTTTAGGAAAACCCGCTGAACGAAATTTTATTTAATTAATAAAGTTTTTCATTACGAAACACGTCGAAGGAAATTAATTTGAGATGGAACTCTTGCCCTGCCTTGCGTTGAACCACGGTGGCCACGGTGGTGAAAGCAGAACGTCCTACACATTGATCCCCAGCTTCCAGACGACAACGGCGACTACGAGGACGATGATAACGATCCTTGCTGGGAGATTCTTATCAATTACACCACCACCACCACCACCAGCAAACCGGTACCACAAAACTCTACCGTTCAACTCCTTACGGCACGTCACCTTCACGCCCAAACTTGGCCCAAGCATGTCTTCGGCGCCTCTAGGCGATATTGCTCCGAGTCGGGGGGCTTCGCGCTGTCGCCCGGTTGTGGAATGAGAACGTTAAAAGAATGGAAAATAATTCGCATCGTCGCATCGCAATCGGTGTCCGTTGCGGGTAGCAGTACTGATTATTTGTTTTGTAATTTTACCTCGGATCGCTCTTCTTGGTTCTTTGAGGTGGTGACGGTGGTGGTGGTGACTATGCGACGAGCTGGAGCTGGAATTATTATCATAATTGCTGTCAATTAAGCGACCGCCACGTAAATGGTATCGACACTGGCACGCGGTCCTTTCTAGTGGCTCTCGAACAACAGCTCTCGGTGTAATTGCGGAGTGTTCGAGCTGCCGGGGCTGCGTGAGCCACGGCTAGTCCCATGTCGCATGGAACTGTCCTCCGGAACCGGAGGTACTTATGCTTAAGTAGATATTGAAATTTTAATTACTGGCCTTTCTAGAGCGCCAGAGCGCGATATCAGCTACTCAGCGCCAGAGTTTGGTGAATGGTGGCCCTCGGGGTAGCTGTGACATGTGACTGGCGCAGATAACAGACCGTGACCGGCGATCACTAGTAGTCCACATGTGCGATTATGTAAATTATGATTCCATCGGGCGGCATGTTTTGCCATGTTTTCAGCGGCATCAATTCAATTATTGTGCTTCTTAATGGAGAGCAAAACGGTAACGGGCGTACTTACCAGTGTATGGCCGCTTCTGGCATGCCATCCAACTCCTGGTACACTCTTCTGAGGAGGTGCAATAAACCCGTGGATTCGTTTATGTATCCGTTTTTTCCCCCCATCTTTTCTTCGAAACCGATCATCAAGATTCACCATCTAGCGCGGTGCGGTGACGATGTTATCCTCGCTCGATTATGCTGATCATAAAATACAACACAATAAACTTTTGATTACGTACATCAAATGACTGCTGAGCACGCTGTATACTCGCGGACGCGTGTACACCACTTGTTGTTGTTGCCTGATCGTGTGTAGCCCGGGTCAGGCGGGATCTCTTTAAAGAGGTCCCCGCGGCAGACGGGAAATAATAATTTTCCAATGTTCTTTTCCACTCCCAGGACCACCGCGCGGTCTTGTGTTTACCAAGCAGCAGCAGCGGCATCAATATGGTACGATAAAATAAATACACCGAGCGAGTCGAACGAGTTGCATTATCAGCAGCAGCAGCAGCTCCTCTCTTTCGCTCGGTACCGCCATGCGATACCGAAACGTACTCCTGCAACGACCCAGAACAGTCATAAAATCTGCCAACACATGTCATGCATGGTGATGCTGCTCCTTGCTGCTGCCAGTGCCGGGTGCTGTTGGTGCTGCAGTAGAGGAATGTTGTATGTGTACTCGTGTCGTATCGTGAGAGAAACATAAATCAAATTGTTTGGAAGTTTAGTCGAAACGATCGTTTCTTAATTCGTTACATGCTGGCCAAGGCACTCTGGTGCTGCTGGTGCACTCCATACGCGACGCTAGAGATCGGAAGCCATCGACGACGAATTATGGCCGCTTCCGGGCTCTATACACCCGGACACTCCAAGAACGGGCGGACGAATTTGCTCAGAATTTATTTGCAACCCCTTGCTCCGGTCATCTGGTTGGCTGGCTGGCTGGCTGGTTGGGTGGCTCATGAACGCGACACTGGTTTAGTAGCTCGTTAGGGGTCCA
>NC_064874.1:2780000-2785000 GCF_943734745.1 Anopheles darlingi | reverse complement strand
GTCGGAACGGAACGGAGCGGGATGGCAGCAGGAGAAAAATGGTTCAAATGTATCAAAGTGTACCCGCGGTTACGTTTTGACTTCCCTGAAAGTAACAGATATCAAGGGACGTTTTGTAACAGAAAAAAAATTGATATTTTTCAGCAGCCTCCCTCAGAGCAGGAGAATGCGGTGTGCCCCCACCGTACAGCTCGTGCCGACGAAAACCGGCACACGAAACGAAAATCATCAGGGGGTTTTGGGGTCGATTTTGGATCTTTTGCTAAAGTTTGTTTGAGGCAAATGTCATTTGCAAATAATATTTTATGTCTCGGTGGCCCCCGTACCGAAAACCGTATCAAAATTGAGCTCCATAATTCAGCGCGCCAGCAAACCAGCCACAGTGGACGCGGAACCCACGGAACGGTGTATTTTCATGACCTGCACAGAGGAGTCATGACGGAGCAGGCGGCAGAAAGTAGACGAAACACTGAGGGCAAAACCTTTGCATCCTTCCATAAATAACGCCCATTAAGCATTTTTACTGTAGAGATATATCTTCATTACGCGACAAACTCGGCACCAGAACCGAGTACCGAGAATTCATTTCCAACTCGAGCGGTCGCTCGACCGGGAGACTTTTCCATAAACTCAAAATCCCAGGCTCCGGCCAGACCGGCCGGCCAACCGGAAACTTCCCACCCCACCCAAGGAATCATTGTCAGGGTCAGGGAGAATCAAAGCAACCGGACGGAGCAGCTGGTACCCAAGGAGACGATAGTTACTACTGATCCGTTCTAAACAAGATCATTGCTGAAGGACGCACTGGCGGAAGACCGGGACTGTAACTCAACGACATCTGTAATGTGGCCACAATCAGATTTAAAGTTGTTCTACTAACACACCAACCAGTGCGGTCTAGGAAAGGGGGGACGCAAACTTTGAACCCCAGAAACAGGATCAGGCTGCTTGGATTCGTTGGAAATCTAAGATGAGACTCGCCGTACTCACCGCTCTGCAGCCGCACTTTGCCTCTGGCAAAGTGCATCGGAATCATGGAAATGATAGTTCGTGTCCGATTCCGTGGTAAAACGGTGCATATTCAACAAGCTACCATGCCGGATGATGCAGCGTAGAGTATGCTCCACTACGGTGGTGGTTTTGTTGAACAAATTGGGTTACTAAAAATGAGCCTTAGCGGAGGAACGCAAAAAAAACTGTGTCCACAGAAACACACACACACACCAAGGACCGGAAATGTTCACAAAACCGCACCACCAGGTTTTCCAGGTTGGTTTTGATAGAGCAGAACCAATCTTTTCTTTTTCGGTTTTTTGGTCTGCTTTTAAGAATGCTCCCGGGAATGGCGCGCGATATTCCGGGAGTCGCGCACGGGAACATCAGCACACACTCGCAAACGTGCGCGGGAACCGAGGCCTCTGCGGGACCACCTGCAGTGGCAGCATGGCTTTCTGTGGCTTTTTGTCGTCACGGTCGGTCGGTTGGTCGGTCTGGACCATGGTCTGGCGAAAGTTAGATAACGGAGAACGGATGGTTAAACTTTGGCGGCATCGGCCGGTTGGGCCGGAAGTTGGGTTTCTGGGTTTGGGTTTTGGGCGGCAGCCGCAGAGCCTGTGCCAGCCGTGCCGGTGTCCATGTGCGAGGAAAGTATGAAAGTTTAATTGTGTGCTATCATTCCCTAAAAGTCCTGATGTTTATGATTTTTATAATTTGTCTACTCGGCGCTTGTTGTTTTGAGGTGGCCGATTGTACACTTTAGACCACGACTGCGCGCGACTGATCCTTCGACTACGGTTAACGCTTTGCGGCTTTATTTGAACTGCGGTCAGACCACAACCAGAGTGGTCGCGATAAGAGCCGGTTGGGGAAAACAATTTAACAATGTTTCAGTTTCAGTTTGTCGCTGAGTGTGCACGATCCAAATAATGAGTCAGTCAGGAGGAACGTCAAATTTTATGCTCGCACCAGCATCATTGCGACCGCCATCGGGCCATTATAATAAAGCTCCATAAAACTCCAACCCAACTCTTCCTAGCGAAAAGTGATTGTTATTTTCACCATTATGAACGATGATGCGCATTACGATGAGTGCAATGTTGCAGCGGTAGTGCCCATGTACCGGAAGCATCGCAGCATATGGAAATGTGTCGAGGTGGAAAAATAGTTTCCGTCACCGGCACCAGCACCAGCAGGAGCATCGGATGCATCGATTGTGTACCCCCCCGGGGGTAGGATCATCAAAGACACAATAAAACAATAAAATGATAAATCGCCTTTTTCCCACAGTTTCCCCCATTTATTCCTTCCCATTGTCCTTTGATGATGCTGTCCCTGGTCTGTTGGCTGGTTCTGGTTGTTTGATTGAAATCAGAGCATCCACCCATTGTTGTCAACCCGGTTGTTGTCTTCCGGATGTTTTGTATCCTTTTGCTACCCAACACCACCTCATTACGTCGGTCCCTTCGCCTCCTTCGCTATCCCGGGAAAACAGAACCTAATAATGACAAAAGCCAGTGAAAATGTTGCTCGAAATTAATTTTTCGAGTGGACACTTGTCCCGGAGTTGGTGAAATGGAATGTCGCATGTTAATTTATACATTGCTCCTGAGAGAATGCTGCTCCTTGGTCCTGTTAACAAGTGCCATTATTTGAAGAACCGCTTCGTGCTACCGTTTCCCGTTGACAGGCTGGGGAGAACAGAAAACTACTACTCCCAGGATGAGGATTACAGCATATTGTGTGTGCTCGCGCGTGTGTGTGTGTGTGTGCATTTGATGAAGAAGAACTTCCGCTTTACTGTTTGTCAAGTGGCTTGGGTCCGGGGTCGAGATGTCAAGAACAAGGGTTTTGTACCCGAGTGCCTGGCTGGTTACTGGTTGCTGGTTGCCACTGCCACTGCTCTAAAGCTTCTTACACCTGGGTGAGCTTCGATTTTTGCACTGTACCGAAAACCGATTTTCACTTCCGGGCAAAGTCCGCTTGGAGTTGACTCGGAGCTGCCAGGAATCCGATTGCCAGGTGTAGTGAAATCCTTGGAGCCTTACAGAGCTCCGCTTGTCCCACCGGAGTGTGTTGGCACAACGACGACGAGGGTTAGTCGCGGTGTCGAGTGTGGAACCGGTTGCTGGCGCTCGCTGGTGTGTTGCTATGCTGACCATTAACTGAATCGAATCGCCCAGGATTGGGATTTGAAGGGTTGAATGAGCTTTTCTCGGTTGGCTGACGATTCGAGTCCTTAGGTGATTCGAAAATCGGTAGCAATCCAGGAAATGAGGTTCGAGATACAATCCAATGACACTTGCTGCGAGCAAGAGCAACGATCGGTCCCACCGCCACCGCCGCAGAAGGTGATGATTAACTCAGCAACCGGAAGTCGAACGGAGGATGCTTGGTTTCGGGACAACAACACATCCCCCGTGTCCTATCGCTACAGTGTTTACCGCCGATGTTGCGTTACCACAGCAACGGAACTGGTGCTGCCATGTGTATTTTGCGAAATTAACGCTTCAACACTGCGGCATGATGCTACGCCTGCTGGAAGTAACTTGCGACAACGCGTTGCCTCTTGTACAGGATATCCCAAATACGGTGTGCTTCCTGAAAAGAAGGCTTAAACTTTTCCACCATCCATTCTGTCGTCAGGATGGCATGTGCTTCCATCCTGCGTCCTGTTCGACGTCGGGAACTTCAACTCAGCTTAATGCATAAGCTGGCTGCCGGCGTTATCACTGTGAAACGTTGTGCCGCAGTCTCTGTCTCTCTTTCGCTGGTGCACTACACATTCATTGCGCTTTGACTAATTGCATCAAACTGACGAACTGACGTCGACTGACGGGGCCGAGGAATACCGGCGTTGCTGAGCAAAAACGCACCAAGACATCTTTTGCACCGTCGACCTAGTTGCATCAAGGGTTGTAACAGCGAAACTGTGGCCAAGTGTGGCACATCGGTGATAGTAAATTGCACTAAATTGATTTACGACAGCTTCTTCCTGCTCCCAGCCAGCATTCCATGACCGTGTGCTGTATGGCGCTCCGAGAGAACAGCGAAAAGAAGGCCATGATTGCGAAGTTTCCGCGCGAGCTCGAGCTACGGCTACTTTGTCGCTGGCGTTGTCATTCGGGGAATCTCGGGAACACTGAAAATCCTCTCCATTGGCACTAGGGCTTAGTGCCAGGGCCGGCAGACACTCCAGTGCACTGCCATTGCGCTGAGGCCAGACATTGAATGCCTGTAAAAGGCGAAAAGACGCAGAAATTGTGCTGGAATATGGGATAGGCCGGGTCCCGGGGTGTTCACCGTCTTCACGCGGTAGGATCCGCTTGATCTGCTCGGTCTCGACGGATCCGTGTTCCCTTGGCAATCCGACTGGAAGCAAAACAAAACACAGCTTATCGTATTTCCTTACGCCGGCACCGGAACACTCGGTAAACCGTCCGACCGCAACCGAAGGCCCAAGCCCGGAAGCAAATCACAAATCACGAAACTCCGGTGCCGGTCGTCCTTGGTCCTGGCCCTGGCCCTGGCACCGGCTATCCGTGTGTGCGCACGCGAAACGATGAAATGTAATCAAATAAAAATGTGTAGCAGGAGTACGCTGGTTTGCTACTCCAGGAGCGAAGCACAGTCCTGGCTGCTAGCAAGAAGATTCGCATAAAGAAGTCGTAATATTATTGCTAATAATAATAATAATAATGCCAGTAATGACAACGAGGCGAAGGCGTACGAGAACGCGAACACGTGTGACGACAAAAGAGGACGTTCTTGCTCCACCAGCGCACTCCAGAAAAGGATCAACGATGAATGGGCGCGGATAAGCCTACAAATTGAATGAATGGTAACGTTGCCGAGAACGGAGGACGAGCATCACTCGCTTTTTTCCTTTGAATCCACTTGGCTGATTTGTGTTTTTGTCCGAGGAGCAGACAGTCTCCGTTCGATTTTTGATAACAGTAATGGTTTCGCCCATCTTACGATCTCGTTTTGAAGAGCGCACACAC
>NC_064874.1:2772500-2775000 GCF_943734745.1 Anopheles darlingi | reverse complement strand
CTGATCGGTGGAAAACGCATAGTATCCAACACCATGCTCTCGGGCCTCTGCGAAAATCAAACGAAAAACAAGCAAACCACGCTAATTAATAATTATTACATCCATCCATCCATCCATCCATCCTGAATCTATCTGACTATCCATCCTTGCTTCCTTTCGCATCACTGTGCACACGCTCAATGCGCTGCTGTTTGCATTGTTTTTTGTTTGCCATCACAAAATAGACAAACCACATCTCCAGCAGCATCAGGCGAGTGGTCCCACGGGAGGTCTCGTGGTACCGCTGCCTCGGAACGAGTCAAGCGTATGTTGCGCCGCTTCTGGGCCAGTTGCAGCAAACGATCCACTCAAAACTGGATCCGCTCTTACGAACCGTAACACAACAATTACAATGTTTAACTCCTCACTGACTTTGCTGTTTTCTTTTTTGTGTGCTGTTGCTCTGAGCTTTTGCTACCGCAACCACTGCAATCCGGAAATCTAGAAAGCCCCTCATTCCCTCTCATATACACAGAGTGGCTCTACATTGTCGGTACACGAAAGTGCATAGTGCATACGTCCTCTTATCCTATCGTTGCGCATCCTTGGGTTTAGTTTCTAGAGTTCTCGCGCACGCTAGTTGCTTCACTGTTTTGTCGGACTGTGATGATACCGATTTTGTGTAACTTTTTAATTAAATTACATCTGCCATTCCCCCCTCACAAACCATGCGTTCCATGTTCAAGGCAGCATGCCTTTTGCGGAGCCTCGCTCCGTTGGCAGACATATCGAGCTCGCCTCTTCCCGGGGTGGTCTTGAGCAAAAAGTCAGATAAAGAACGTCATTCGTAGCTGGTACCCCCTTCCGCAGTGACCTATCTGGTGGGGTTCAAAAGTGAAATAGTTATGAAACGGAAGTGAAATGCCGCGAAACAACGGAGCTTCCATCGGAGGATTTCACTTTGAAGCAGAAAAGTATTTATTAAATTGTGGGCACACAGTGACAGAGCGACGACATGCTGCAGTAATGGGGCCACCATCGAATAGAAAGTGACCTTTCTCTCGATTGGCCATTAGGAGTGAAGGAACGCTTAGATAATTTAATAATTTCCCGGGAAACAGCATGGCAAACGAACGAAAAGGATTTTCATTACTTAACTGCGTGGTCGCGGCAGCAGCCAGTTGGTATGGGTTTGCCAAAGTGTTTTCAGTTTTATTTGTTTATCTCACAAGTTTCGGCAGCATATCCGCTATCGGCAATCGCTCTTATCGCTTTACCAAGCGACCAGACCAAAGCTCTCATACGCTACGTCATGAATCGCGTCTACCCGCCCCGGCGTAACCCGCATATCATTTTCCTGATCAACAAGCAGCGAAACTTTCGCTCACTCTTTACGCTTACGCCTTATCAGTAATACTTCAACCAAGCCAAACAAAAGAAGTAAAAGGCCTATCGCACCGAACGGACGCGAAATGTGCGAAAAGTTTTCTCCGCATCGTTTTCACGGTTGTTGCCTAGCGAAGAGATGCAACCAAAGGGCGCCTCTTCAGCCTCCTATTCCTTGGCCTGCTTAAATGAGATTCTACCAAGATGGAGCCATGTGACCGTGTGCGAGAGTGTGTAATAACCGCCGCTAAGAAGTGCCGGATTATTGCCGAAAGTTTGATGAAACAACTTGTCTTCTGCGGAACGCACAAGTTGGAATTAGAAGGTGCATAATCGCGTAAGCTCCAATTGAAAATGTCACACAAACCCGGCGAACCTCCGCCACAAAGACTTCCGCGCACTTTGACTTTAGCTAAATTCTTTAGAATTCAAATAAATCATTACCATGTGTGCCATCCCATTGACACACCATTTCTTACGAAGCGGTGCCCCCATTCTTCGTTCGCAAAACTGATCTAAAATGCGGGGAAATTTAATTTTAATGATATTCCTTTCAGAGCCGAGTGTCTCTTGCGCTCGCTTTTGGAAGTAGCAACGTCCCCAGGCATCAACGAAAAGCGTACCATAAATGCGAACACCGCGGGCTCTGCGGCACACGGTTTTACCACCACCGGTCGATACGATATAGCGGTGACATCGAACGTCACACGGTACTGCCTGCCTTAATGGACGCTCTTCAAGTTTGGAATTTCGGAACACAGGCCACGGGATGCGTCGTGCATCGTTAATCGCACAGCAGCGAATAGCACTGCAATACCGGGTTTCCACAATTCCATCAATCCACTTGCGTCCTTCACTCCATGCTCACCGTGCGTACTTCAACTCGATGACAGGATTCATTTTTAATGAAGATTGAAAGTTTATTAGTTCCTCCAACCATACGCCACCACCGATGGAGTGGCGACGTATCCTTGCAAGGCGCGATCCTCATGGGAACGCACTTTCGCATCAAAGCGAAACGATTAGCGGTTTTATGGAGAATTGGATCTCGTGCGGAAGAAGATGAAAAGGAGGAAGTAATGATGTTTAAATTTTACTCGCACCATTAGGGACGAGAGTGGTAAGGACCACCCCG
>NC_064874.1:2762500-2767500 GCF_943734745.1 Anopheles darlingi | reverse complement strand
CCTCCGGATGGTGTATGCCGCGTTCTACTTCAGCTTCTTCCTGTCCAAAAAGGAACCGGTCGATGTGGTGTTCTGCGATCTCATCTCGATGGGCATCCCCATCTTCCGGCTCGCTCGCCCCAATCCAAAGATCCTGTTTTACTGCCACTACCCCGATCAACTGCTGTCGCGACAGGGAAGTCTGCTGAAGCAGTGCTACCGCATGCCCCTCAACTATCTGGAGGAAATCACCACGGCGCAGGCGGATAGCATACTGGTCAACAGCAAGTTCACGAGCCGGGTGTTCAAGGAAACGTTCAAGCGCATCGCTACCGACCCGGATGTCCTCTATCCTTCGTTGAATACCCGCTTCTTCGACGAGACGGTCGTGGATGAGTCGGATCAGGTCGTGAAGCTGCCCAACGATGCATTCATGTTTCTGTCCATCAACCGGTACGAACGTAAGAAGAACCTACCGCTAGCACTACACTCGTTTAAGGCGCTACAAGAGAGAGTCACCCCGGGAGAATGGAACAAGGTGTATCTCGTCATGGCCGGTGGCTACGATGACCGGGTGCTGGAGAATGTCGAACATTACGATGAGCTAGAGGAGATGGCCGAAGATATGCGCATCCGTTCCAAAGTTTGCTTACTCAAGTCGCCTACTGATCGACAGAAGTTGTTCCTGTTGCATCGTGCCCAGGCTCTGCTGTATACCCCTGAGTTTGAGCATTTCGGTATCGTCCCACTGGAGGGCATGTACCTGTCGAAGCCCGTCATTGCGGCCAACAGTGGCGGACCGCTAGAAACCATAATTCACGATCAAACCGGGTTTCTCTGTGAACCGGTACCAAAGGAGTTCGCGGCTGCTATGGCGAAGCTACTGAGCGACGATAAGCACGGCGAGCGCATGGGGGCCATGGGCCGAAAGCGAGTTCAGCAACGGTTTTCCTTCGATGCGTTCAGCACGAAGCTGGACAACATCGTCAACGATATGGTAGCGCGTGAGTCCGGGAAGAAGTACAAATAGCATCGGTGGTGTTTGCCATTGTCCACCTTCCTACTGGTGGCACATGGCATGCCGCAACACTATGGTGGCGACTCGTGGACCGCTTTATTCGCCCAATGACTGACGCATATCTGCTAAACTTCCACGCGAGTATCTCCTCTCTTGCCACTGCACCTTTACGTTTTGGCATCATTGTCCATGATCTACCGTAGTAGTAAGGTAAACCGTTTGTAGCCGTTTGTAGTATGTGATTCGAGTTGGTCAAATGTAAGAACCGACTTTACGAAACGTGAATTGTAGTTACAGTGAAATGATGTATGTAGTTGATGTTTTAAATTTTCTCAAATATATTCTAATCCACCAGCGTCGCTCAGCATGCCCTTCATGGCCAAAGGACAACATTTGAGCTTTCCATCACAACCAAACTAAGCGAAATCGATTTCAGAATTTCTTTTATTTTATAAGTTTCATTGCATCACTTTTCCATGTGTTGTTCTGTGGAATAGAAAGAAGGAATATGGTTACAGTAGCAATCAACGAGAGATATACAGCTTTAACTTACCAGAGATTTAAGTGCATTCTCCGCGTACAATCGCTCCTCGGTACCGCTTTCCAGAGTGCTTCGATACGCTTCCAGGTCGGCACGATCTTTCAGCAGAACCATGGCATCGATGGTGCCATGCTTTGAGTTTACTCTCCGCGCCAAAGCCAACCTTCGCTGTGGATCTTCCACCTTTGCCAGGAATGTGTTGATCACGGGTTCAGGTGCGTGCAACGCGTGCAGACGTAGGATCGTACGATCGATTGGAATGTTCAATTTAAACGACTTTTGTTTGAGATTCAACCAGGCCTTTTTCTCGAAAATATGGTCAAAATCCAACCAGGCCTGCTGTTTTGCTCTCTCGTTGAGAGCGATCCATTCAAACTGTGCTTGCGAAATTTGGTGATTTTCGGCCAGCTTGAACGGATTGTCATTCGTCTGGAGTGAGGTATCGCCCCATTTGTACTTCCCGCAAACGTAGTGCAACGTTTCCAGAACCGATTTGTCTTGAATTTCCACCGCCGCTTTACTTCCACCGGTAGCATGTAGTTCGCTTGATTGATATTCTGAAAGGTATCCAGTTTGAAAAGATGGCAAGGCGACATCCAGATTAAATCCGCTTCAATCTTACCAAGTAGATTAATGTAGTTGGCTACCAGCTGGGCATAGAATGAGTTCGAGCCTGGTTGTGAGAAGTAATCGCCGTAAATCTTCTTCAGTCGTTGGCGCTTAAACTCTACATTGGATGTACTGCAGACGAATATGGAAAATTGTAGCAGCTGAAATTGGACAACGATAGCACCGTCTAAACGTTCGTATAAATCAAAAATGCTCTGATTACTTACACTGGCTTCATGGTGTCTTCCAAGGAATCTGAAAAAGAAGAAAGTACAGAATCTGCATTTTCACGTGGTATCCACGTAGTACTTACACCAGTAGATCGGTGCACTCGGTAACTTTCAGGCGAAGCGCAAGATAGTTCACATAGTGATGCACCGCTTCCGGACGCATCTGTAGTAGACTATAGAAAAGTTTTTTCTTGAGTGTCCGATCGAGAAAGAGTAACACTTTCAAGATCGCGTTTCCGCTGCCCGATGCAATCGCTTGATCGAGAAGTTGTTCCTTTTCCGACATGGAGCGGAACATTTCTAGCGAGCAAGGCTGCCCGAGGATCACCTTCCTCAGCACCGATTCCGTCGACGGTGCGTAACGGAATTCTTGTATCTTTTTCCGTAGCAGCTTCACCTCTTCCTCGAGTGAGATTCCTTTGGGAATGGTCATTTCGTTTCGCGACTGTTCTTGGAGAATTAACTCGAGATTCTCGTCGGAGATTATCATGTGCAGTGGTAGCTCGGTCTGCGCGTTTCCATAAGCCACTTCCGAGGGTGTGTCCTCGCCGAAAAGACTGCGTTTGTTGCTGTTTGCTCCGTGACCGGAAGGTACCTCAAGCACGGCCACCTGTTAACGAGTCGGTTAGAGATCGGACCAGAGCCTTCGTGAGCCTCCCAACTTACATCGTCTTCGTCGAAGTTAAAGGACTTGTTGGTGGAATCGTTCCAGTAATCCTCGTCCTTCGATTCCATCCTGTTCCGGTTCCTGGTCGTTCCCGCGGAAATGTAAACATTCCCGGAATCTTGACAGCCGGCAGACTGACGTTTCTCGGTAGTAACAACACGTTTGCACTTGCGGTCTAGGATTTCGTAAAAATTGCAATAATCCCTTAAAATAATTGCAATTTCATTCCCTTTATACACCCCCGAGTTCCCCCTCTTCTGCAGACGAACTGTGATCTTTAAAGTGTGCGGTGTCCGATACAGGATTGTGCCAAATTCCTTTGTCGGAATCAAAATTTTCTCATCGACTAGCGGCCGCGTAAGCTCTTTCAACCTCGGCATAATGGAATTACCGAGATTAACCCGTGCTATGAGGGCCAACACGGATCTTGACAAAAAGCGGAATCTAACGCACGATGCAAAGGAACGTGCGGCCATAGAGTTGTTCCGCAAAAAAGAGAGCCGAAGGTAAGTCGGTACCGCCGTGGTGGACACGTCCTTTAAATGATTCTTTCTTGCCTTCTTCAGCGGTGTAACTTGGAAGGAACTGAAACTCTTCATCAACGAAAAACTGGATCCCAAACCCAGCGGAGTGCTAGCAAAACAGCTGCGTGATCTGTGGGAACTGAGCCGAGAAATGGTCGGTTCGGAGGAGAACACCGAACTGATTGATGAAGCCGCAATTACGGTGCTGCGGATGTTTTTGGATCAAAAAGTAGTGCTTGTGAAGCACTCTTCTCAGCTGAAGAAGATTTTTGGTCCAATAGCTAACGCGTTGCTGAACAAAATGTGCATGGTAAGCATCGTCGGCGTTTCGCGGCTTCCCATCATTAACTTTGCGTGACTTACAGCTAGTGTTCGATATAAGCGGAAACTTGACTATGGAATGCCGAGAGTATCTAAAGGAAAAGGAAGTCGTCGAAGGTGAGAGCTCTAGTGAACTCGAGATGTGGGGTAATGATATAGTCTGCAATATAGTGCTAGATCAACCAGAATACGATCATAGCAAGCTCACTGATCTAAGCGTACCTAAACCGATGTCCAGTAAAGCGGTTCAATCATTCTCTATGCAATATGAACCCTCGCAGTCGGCACAATCGGAACCGGTGGCCGGAACGTCTAAAGGGGCTGTTCCGAAACAGCAGCCGTCGCCAAAGTACACGAGAGCCTGGCTGGCACAGTTTGTACCGGCCGACCTGCTGGATAACTTAATTGAGCTGCTACGTTCAGCCAAAACAAACGACGAACTTCAGATCGATTTGTTCGATTTCCTCGGTGTCGATTATCTGGATTTGATCACCGAAATGCTACAGAACCGGAAAGAGCTGATCGAATCCGCCAAAGCGATCAAAACGATCAGTGCATTCAAGGAGAAGGCTGTGAAAAGGCTCGAAGCGATGCAGCATGCACCGGCCTATTTGATGCCGGTTAAGATACAATCCGAATCGGAAAAGCAATTACGCCGGCAAGTGAACAAGGAGGAGAAAAAGTTGAAAAAGTTCCTTAACGTAGTCGAGCAAGAGGAGGAAGCTTGCGAAGAACTCGACCCGTTGAAGTTGCGGGTTAATTATCAGCAAAGTTTGCTTCTGGCCGCGCAAATGAAACCGCTTTTGCTGAACGATAAGCCACGTATCGCCATGGCAGCTGGACCACGGCAGTCCTCCCAACGTGTAAAGTACCCCAACGTGTACGATTCGTATAGTGAGGCTCGGAATCATGTTGGGTTTATTGCGGGTAATAAGATTGTCCTTCCCGAGAACGTCGAACGCACGGATAATAAGCTGTACGAAGAGGTGAGGATTCCGGCTACCGATCCACCGCCGCTGTCGATCGGTAGTGAGCGGATCCGTATCGAAATGTTAGACGAGATCGGTCAGATTGCGTTCAAAGGTTGCAAGGAGCTTAATCGTATACAGAG
>NC_064874.1:2750000-2757500 GCF_943734745.1 Anopheles darlingi | reverse complement strand
ATTGGGCTCGCTGGAGTCGCTAAGCATCCATTGTCCAAAGTTTCCGAAAGGAAAGGACGAAGGTTGGTTCCTTACCTTGGGCCACCAGGCCGAAGGAGAAGTTATAGCCCTAAAACGATGTGTTTACCGCAACAAACGTAGTACACATCAGCTGTGTTTCTATGCGCCCCAAGTGGAAGGTAGGTTTGATCGAAGGAAATTCATCCGTCCGTGCATTTTAAGAAAACTTCATTTTCACTTCCTATGCAGGCCGTCGCATATATACGCTGTACCTACTCTCCGATGGATATCTTGGAGTAGACCAACAGTACAACGTACAATTCGAGGTGGTAAAACCACCGGAAGGTGCACCCTGTGCTGGAGCTGGTGCAGATTTTGGAACTGGAGGGGGCTTTTGGGCAGCTCAGTAAAAGTTGTTGGAATGTCGTATAGAATGGTGAGATGAAATTCATTCCACCGGTGGAGGTGGGCTAATGGAATAAATCGTTATCGAAAAAGAAAACCATCAATACAGCTAGGTTTGTATTGGCAACATTAAAAATATATTTCTATAAAGTTTACTTTAACATTCCAGTTTGTGTAAGCTGACGTAGTACTCCTCGACCACCGTACCATTCAGTACGGAGTACCAGGTTCCATACGTCATTCTCACGCTTCACAGCAACTAACGCACACGTGTTGTCATGTTCCTCAAGTTCTTCGCCAGTCGCGTTAAAAAGGTTCAATGACTTTACACTCCAATGTTTCTGGCATGACATGCTGTTATTTGAGGGCCACTGTTGGCTCACAAGACATTATTCGTGTTGGTTGAGGCCCATTGCTACAGTTAACTGTTTAGTGTTTGGCTTACTCCTAATAGTAGGCTTCCGAGGCCGCCAGTCCGAACAGTCTGGTACAATATGTACTACAACACTACGTGCCCCAAACCGTACCGCGAACTCCTTGAGAAGGTAGAGGGGGTGATGTCTCATTTCATTACCCCCGGTGGTTCCAATGGTAGTAAAGTTGAGCGAACGAGTTCATTACAAACCCGCTACAAGCACCAAAGTAAAAGGTAACTTAGCAACACGCAATAGAATCACCAACGGGCATACGTTGGCATACTTTGATGTGGTTAGCGCAAATACATAGGAAATGGTGCTTCTTCGTTATCCGAGTGATTTAAAAATATGAGGTAATCGGTATGATCGTGAGACTATACTGGAACGCTGAACCACACTGGTACCGAGGGGGCACGATTACTTTGTTGGCCTACCTAAATACTTTTCACAAAGCCGTCATTTCCGACTCTTCGACCGATTCGATGATCCGTTTCACTTCCTCCGGATCTTCCTCTGTCTCCTCCATACCTTCGAACGTTCCTAATCTTTCTCCAACGCGTACCCGTTGACCAGGAAATAGATTGAACCTGCGCGGGATTAGAAACAAAGCATTAAATGAAGCCCTAGAATCCACCACGTGATATAGCTTACTTAAACTGCTTCGGTGCTTCAAAGATGAGCACAATCGTGCTGCCCATGCGGAACTGTCCAACGAGCTCTCCCTTGGAGAGGTATTTGTCCTGCGGCAGCTCCAGCTCATCGTACGGAGTTAGGTCTTTCTTTTTCTGTTTGTGGCTTCCAAACGCTAATCCCGTCCATCGGTTCGTTTTCAGTTTTTCATCCATGAAAATCTCAACCGAACCTACATTTGTTGCACCTAGAGGATAGGAAGACGAAAAAGACGAGACAGAAAGAGATGAGTACACGTGAAGCATTAACCCGAGGACCCGGATCTATGTTTCCCACGCCACTCGTAATTGCTTCCCCCCTTATCAGCAGCTGGCGTTCATTCATACCACGGCCCGCAGTCGTATGATCGAACGATCGTGCTCGCAGCACACTGAACCGGAATCACTCCTTGATAACGATTACAGCATCATCTCATCTTGCACTATCGCACCCCGAACGAAAGCGAACCGGATTTACACCTCTCGTTCGACAGTGTGATTGGAATAGAAAGGGAAAAGACATCCAGAATCTTCTGATCGGGTGAGAGTCACTTACCTACTGCCGTGTAGCTGAAGAAACCATGCTTCCATTTGCCAATGTAGACGGCACGCTCGTTCAGACAGAACAGGCCCGGCATCCAGCCTGCGATTTTGGGACTGACGGACAGTAGCTCCCCGGCAAAGTGCCTCCTCAGTTCCGGTTTCCAATGTGTAGGTGAATGGAAACGATGGTAATCACCAGGAGCTAGGTAGATGACGCACTGGTACAGCACACTATCGGGGGAGGCACTCTTTTTCACCTTATCTACCACATCGGGTGTGTTCTTTTTGCTCCAGGTCGGTGGTCCCAGGAAGGCCTCTAAACTATATGATACACCTTTGACCTAGAAAATCGAAAAGAAAGGTTAACATATTAAGAAAGATGCTACATCATACAGCGCAAGTAATACTTACTTGCTCCACTTGGCTGGCATTGGCCGCACCGAAGTGCAATATTCGTCCATCGCACGGTGAAACGAAACACGTGGTAGGATCGATCGGACGTGCATCTTCCTTCAGTGGCCGAGTGAAAAACTCTCCTATACTACGATACTCTCTGTCGGGGCAAGAGGAATGCGCAAGAGCACAAGCGTAAAGAAACAATTGTTAGCGCAATAGAACTAAGCAAAGCGATCTTCTTAGGATTAGAAACAACAAAAACCCATCATCATAGCCCATGTCAAAGCGGTAACAAAAGCGGAATTTATGAGCATTTTAGGCGGCAGTGAGATACTTTGTTGAAGGAAGCATCAAAGCAATGAAACAGAAAGTAAAGAAAGACACAAACACAGCGGAAGAAGGACACGCTCAAATCACCTTTAAAGGGATTACTTCATGGCTCGCACGTGGTTATTAGTAGCAGACAGACACACCCGTGTCACACCGTGGACAGAGAGAAACACAAGACAATAACCCAACACCACAGAAACCCACTCAGTAGAGACATTCTCCGCACATGACCGTTTGTGCTAGTGGTCTTCTGGTGACGTCAGCGGATCAACAAACAAACGCACATTACCTCTGCCACAATGAATGCTTGACGATTCATTGATTCGGATCTGTAAAATTCGCTAAACAATATTATCGATAGCAGCCCCTCCCCAAGTCAAATCAAAGGATCTTTAAAATTTCGAACGTCGAATATCGAAAGGGAAAGAAAACGCGTAAAACAATCGGATTACTTACTTGAAATCTGCTGAGGCCGCTTCCTCCATCTTCACTCCGAACGTGTGCGAGTATAAGCCGTACACCACGGGGCGTGCTGGCGTTGGTACCTTGCGATCGGCCACCCAGCCCCAGCAGCGACTCATGAAGCGCAGCGGTAACGAGCAGTACATTTTTCTCTGCAAAAAGGTGAAACGAACCCGTTCCATTAGCAGGGGCAGGACGGGGAGGTGCTGCCACGGCCGCAACTTACCTGCCATTTTGCGGCGGTTCGTGGTAGGCCCTTCTTATCGAGATCTCGATTGTGAAGGTGCCACTTGGCAGCCACCACCATACAGATACTGATGGGTGTCCAGCGAAGAAAGACACCGCGCCACGTTAGCCAGCCGCCCGCTGCTAGTAACCACCAATCCAAAACCGATAATATAGTCCAGCCTGCCCCGGCCTTCCAACTCCACTTTTTCTTGCTTCGAGATTTACCTGATGAGCCTGTCTGCTGCTGGTGGTGATGGTGGTGATGGTTCTCCTGGTGGGTTTGGTTAGTGGAAGAGGGATTTTGATGATGCTGCTGCTGCTGCTGCTGCCGGTTAGTACCGTAGATCGTGCGCTGCACAATGGTCCATCGGGTGGTCCACTGTTTTGGATTCGGTTTTAGATTGACTGCCTTCGAGAACCTGGTGGCAGGCAGGAAGAGAAACCGCAAAATGGCAGAACACAACGTTAAGCGATCGATCATGCTGCTGGCCCGAGGTGTGGTACGAAAGTGTGTCCATGGTGATCGCGAATTCGATCGCGACCGCCAAATTGGTGCGCCTCCCTTCGCGCAACGTAACTCACTTAAACGAAGCCTTTCTTCTGGGGGACGAACGCGAATATCCCCTTGTCCTGTGTTTCAATTATGAGTCCACGGGGACTGATCTCAATTGGTTAATTTAATATCACGCCCGCGGGTGTCGGGTGATCACGATCACGGCGAGACAAATACGACAATATGCTGGATGATATACACAAACGCAAGCGAGGTCACTGCTGTCGCTACGCGAAATACGCAAACCGCGAAAATCTAATCAAAACCGCGGCCAGTAGTCGCGTGATATCGTACCAACACCAACCGGGGGCCACACTCGGCCTGTTGGACACTCAGCTGCTACTGTCACTGACCGACCAACCGACCGACCGACAGTGTCGCTGGCTCGGCCAATTCTCCATGGCCTAAGGGAGGCATTCGTGCCAAAAATAGTTATCCCGAGGAAGACCATGTGGCCACCGTCCACGAACTGAGAAGCCCCGCGCGAATGTCACGTGTTCTCCCTTTCACTGGACAACGAGGACCGATCCAACGAAAGGCATTGGTCGGCATGGCAAGTTGATGACGCTGTTGAGTTCAAAATCAGTCCGGAGCACGTGCTAGACGCGTTTCGTCCAGCTGGACGGTACAACCTTTCGATGACCATGAATATTCAGCACTCGCGAACCTTAGTAGCTCGTGGACACTACACACGGAAGGTGTTTTATCGATTCGCGATACGAGTTTAAACATATCTCGCCAAAGATATGATGAAAATTAAACACCAACCACTAAGGCATGATAAGAGGCCATTATATCCGGTGCCAAGATGCCTTGACCCGGAGAATAGAATAGCATACCGGATACCACTACTGCTGGCACACCAGTTCAGACACTTACACTACGCAAATGTGATGGAAGCCGTACAGCACAGGAAGTACACTCCAAGTGGATCTTCTAACTTGACCAACAACAGGCACGTTGCCGACGATACCTGGCTGTGGCCAACTTATAGACAACCACCTCACGGGAGTACCGCTATCAATCAACTGTTGGGTTAGTCGCAGAAATGGCTCGATTTTTACTCATATCCGCCGCGTCATGGACCTTGTTATCGGTAGGCAATAAATGCAAACTTTGGGGTCTGATTACGTATCGATGACTAATCTGTACAAAAAAGGGCTTTCTTCCATATGCGCGAGAATAGCGGGCATTCCGGAGACACGTTGTCACATGGCTCACGGTTTCCGGAGAGTATAGAATCGCAATCTATGTCATTGCCTTAAGTCAAGGGTAGTCCTAGGCATTCCGATTTGTTTAATTTCTTGACAAATGTTTCACGAAAAAGAAACAGGAAAGCAAGAGCGTCATTCGCTATCGAACCGATAAACGATTAGAACACATGGTGACTGGGCAGGAAGTGGGCGACTATCGTGGGGTTGGTTAGTATCTCCCATATCAGCGATAACGGAGGAAAAGGTTTTTCTTTTGGGGGAAAAAAGGGCGAAATAAACTTCCTGGATTCCTTATCTAGTTAGATTAGCTTTGGGTGGACGATATCTGGTAGCCCGATGTTGGCTTTGGGGAAAATATTAGGCCGTTAAATCGACCACCACCCAGACTGCCCTCCACCGGATCGTGATCGGGCGAGCAGCTGATAGCGCAGCGTCGAAACAAAAAGAAGCAGCATCGCAACGTGGCTTACGTTATCGGCGGAACGCGACCGGCTTGTTTGAGTTCGGTGGACGAGACATCAAAAGTGCACACATGTATCGACGCCAAAGGATTATTGCGTTGCCATGGGAGGACGGCGTGGTACAGATACACGCCCGCGATTGTGTAACGTGCGGGGCGCTCCGCCGCCAACACCATTTCTTGTACGCGGCACATAACGAAACATTCCGAAACTGTTGTAGAAATGATTTCAGCATCTGTCTGGGTCGATTTGGATGGGGAAATCACAGAACTAAAAGCAGAACGAGAAACTTACAGGCGATTCCGCGGCATCAAGTACACGGCCATCGTTGAATCCGGGTCAAGAACGTGCTACCTCGCACGTTTTATGCCGTTACTGCAACCTGTTGATGTCCACTACAACGTACTTGAACACAAGCTGTAGGTCCGGTCGGGTTTAAGGATGAAATTAAAATGAAATTTAAAGATTCTTCTTCAAAATCGTTATCTCGGACTCGGAATTTTCGGAACGAAAGACGCGAGCACAACAAAACAGAAAACTAAACAACAGCTCAACTGTCAAAATGACGGCAAAGTCAAAATTGGCTACAACCCTGAGCCAAAAATGTCTTTACCTTTCGTTCGCAAGAAAGCGTTGGAATCCGCCTAAATTATTTCAAAAAACGTGTTTTAATTCAACTCACGCATTTTTCACTATTCATCGTTATCACACTTGCATTGATTGCTCGATCTAGATCTAGAAAATCTAAACTACTACACAGAGACAAAAAAGTAATTCAAAATTTGATGCGTAAAATAGCCTGCGCGGCACTGTACCGTTGTTTTGGCTTTGAGGATAGGTTAAGGTTTCAGAGTTTTTTTTTTAACTTTTTGAACAATTTTCGTAAATTTCGTGACAAAAATAACGGCGATTAGCTTAAATAAGTATCATTTGCAACTCCCGCCGTCGTTTCCGCTGGAAAACCCTGTCCGCAAGAGCAAGAATCTAGGAAACCGCTACCAAATCGCAACTTTCATCAAGTAAGAAACTGAAAATACCCTCGAAATTCTGTTTTACATAAAGTGGTGACTCGCATTTTTACAGAAATGTTTCCCCAACAAACGGCGATGATGAACAGCAACATGATGATGCAGCAGCAGGCTCAACAGCAGGCTCAACAACAGGCTCAACAACAGGCTCAACAACAAGCCGCTCAACAAGCCCAACAACAAGCCCAGCAGCAGGCTCAGCAGCAGGCTCAGCAACATCAGATTTCCCAGCAACCGAATCAGGCACAGCAAACCGAAAAAGTAGACAACATTTCGAAGGTGAAGGGCCTGGTTGGCCCCCTCCGAGATGCCCTTTCGACCACGATCAAAACGGCAGCGCAGCTCATCCAACAGAACAATCTCACAGACGCCGGATCGTAAGTGATCCCCACTGGGAATTCCGAGGGCCCGAACTAACTAATTCTCTTTCGCTTGCAGGAAATCTGTGGATCACAACAACAGTACGCCACGGTTCGACAAACACCTGGAAGAGTTTTACTCCATCTGTGATCAAATCGAGCTGAACCTCGTAGGTCTTGATGAGATAATCGCATCGCGGCAGAACAAATGATAACGATTGCTGATTGTCTGTTACAGAAAACGGCCAAGCTGTGCTTGCAACAGTGCTCCTCGTCCCAAACGTATCTGCCCATCCCGGTGGCCACGAGTCAGCAGCCACCGCCAGAAACCAATGCACTCACTTACAACCAGTACTTGGAGGTGGTGAAGCTCCAGATCGGCTATGCCAAGGACATCCACGATACGCTAATCTGTGCTGCCCAAAATATCTCTCCCA
>NC_064874.1:2735000-2747500 GCF_943734745.1 Anopheles darlingi | reverse complement strand
CAGCATCCAAAGGGTAGCAATAGGGTTAATCACGCTGGCTGATAATGAGTCTGTGGAAAAGGAGAGAGTGAGCACGTAATGCGCCACTTGTTTTGATTGGTGTGGTTGTTCGACCATGAAGAATCCACGTTTTGATTAGATGCAAGGCTTTAAAGAACCGCAAACGCAGCGTTTGTTGAGTCTCGTCTCGCGTCGCGAGGCCAAAGTAGTAGCGCGCAAAACGCCAGATTCCGGTGCAAACTGGACCTATTCCACTCCATTTCATAGTCAGCATCTGGTCCGCGGAGGTTAATCGCAATCGGTGTGGCCTTAACCGGCACTACCCCCTTCGCGTCTGCGTCTTTCTATTTAGTTCGTTACATAAATATCCCTTGAGGTCGTCGAAACCACCACCCAAAAAGCGATCTGAGGGTCTCTACGCGATCGGAATTGATTGACGCAGTAGCACCACGTAGCAGCCGGGCTGGCGCTTCATTGCCGGACCACAGAAATGGAGAGTTGGTTTTGGGTTTGCCATATGCTCCAGGCAGGTTCGATGCACCCCAGTGCTCTGGGGTGCAAAATGACGAACCGATGGATAGTGGTGGGGTAGCAGTAACACAAGATCATGCTCGCCATTAGGCGCACCATGTAGCCACGCCGGCGACGGTTGGCGTGGACTTTCGAAACCACCCAGAACTGGACTCGCACACCGGTGACCCCCTACTACGGTTACACATCATCGAGAGCCACTGATGGAAAGATCTGGCACGCTTGAACCGTTAAAAGCGTGCCCATGGATCAGGTGGAACTAATCTGAGGCGTGAAGGTTTCGGTTTCGCTGTTCATATGTAACCATGACACCTAAACCATCACCACCACCCCAGGCTACTACATTTCGCGTCGTTTGCATGAATGGCTATTACAAGGATAGTTTGTGTACTATGAAATCCCTTTAAACTGCGCTGTACGGGAGAATACAAATTGCATAGAATGTCTACTTCAATCATACTTTTACTAATTAAACACTTAACGATTGCCGGAAGGTACTGGCCGTTTAAAGTGCCATTACATTCCCAAAGACCTTTTAGAAAGCTAGAAAAAATCCTAGCTAGTAAACCAGTCCTCTCTCTCTGAGTTCTGTTCCATTCAATGCTTGTTTACCAATCGAACTGGCGATCGTAGGAAACTTGTTGTTGCAGCAAACGAAACACGATCTCACGATCTGGATTTCCTGCTTGACGACAACAACGTTGACTAGCAGCACTGTGCCAATAAATTTTCTCCTCATCATCGTCATCCTCAAACAATCGCGGTGAGGGATCAGTTCATACGGGACCATCGTTTAGAATACTCAGTAAATGTAATTCTAATGAGCTGCACACATGGATGCATTGGTGCGCGAGCTGGTACCGCCTCTTCGAAAAGAGCTTCAGCCCGAGATGGGGGCACGACAAGCGATCATCAGGTGCAGGTGCGCATCATCTGAATTACAAAATCTCACGATCAACTGACGGAAGCAATGGGGGCCAATGAGGAGAAAAAGATGTATCCACCATCACGACAAGGTGTTGGGACCCCTAGCGAGCCCGCAGCTCATGTGAGATAAGATTGTTCAATAGACCCAGGTCAAGGTAGCGGAGTCTCTTCGCTGTGTCTAGCGCGCTGCTTCCAATTCAATTTACGCCGGTAACTTCTAGCCAGGATGATCGTTCCATTGTCTGTGCACTTCTTCGCGGCTTACGATCCGGCTTCCGAGTGATGTCATCTCATATTGCTCTGCTCAGCTGTTTAAGCGCACCATTGTTGGCATTAGTGCTAGCAAATAGGATACAATTCGAGATCAGTTGTGTCAATCTTCTTCTCAATCTCTAAAGGCACGTGGTTTATGATTGTTTCTCCCACCGGCATGTACAGCATCCGATGGCAATCGGATTGAGTTCCGTCGTATGATCAATTATGGCTCTCGGCTGATAAATGGGACCCTACGAAAGCTGGCAGCAAAAAGCAAAAAAAACCTGTGAATTTTAATCCATCTCGAGAGAGCGAGGAATTCCCCTGCCGTGTGCACATTCGCGAACTCTCTATCCCCACTTCGCGGGATGGATGAACCAGTCAGCGCGGTTTCACCTTCCCAAAAGAAACTTCGAAAACATCAGGTTTTTGGAATGAGACGTCGCAGTTTCGCTGGGTGTTGGTGCGACGTAGGTGTCCATCAACTTTGATCCTATGAACCGACAAGCCATGTCCTTGGATGATGGATGGGGCTTTTACAATCCAGCCCCAGGCCAGTTCTATAGTTTACACCATCGCTTTCGGATTGAACAAAAACACATCCTCATTCCAACACGTTCCCATATCAACAACAAGCAGCTCTTAACGTTCTAGCATACCGACAGTGGCAGCAACAAAAAAAATCATCCCCCTCAGCTATTTGTGCACATCATCTAATTGGAGCCATTTTTGACTATGTAATTGACCACGTCGCACGGGTTGGTGGGCAGTAGCTCGGTCAAAACCCGTTGGCCCGAATCGTCAAACGTTTTAAAACTTCATTAGCCCACCGCTAAAGCCGTAAACAAATAGGAAAACCGGCTTTAACCGCTACTTTCGAAGCAGGAGAGAAGTCGCGATAAATAAAAATCCCGATGGGGTTTTGCATCGCCGGAAGATGTTGCACAACACGATATCGAGCCGATGGTGTCGCGGGCGAGCGCGAAAGTGCACGCAATGGAATGGTGCGTGAAGAGATGGCAATTCTTATAGCACGCGATCACACGGCTGCTATTTGCGTAGGTGTCCCCGTAAAGTACTCCAATGTGGTCGCTTTGGACAAACGGTAAACGGTGGAATAGCACAACGACGGTGCAAAATACGCCGAGGGTCGCGAAAGCCTTTCACGGAGCAACACCACCTAACATGGCCAAGTTTATTTGTTGCCTTGGAAGAAATGCAAAACAGATCGTAGCTGAGAGACACTTTTTGCTATCTACGCTACCGTTTAACCATTAATCACATCCACAACGCCATTCACAAAACATACTTTCTAGTTTTGATATCTGTCACACTACTGCACTGCGGATTTCGACTGTCGCATTTCACTTAAGGTGTACACGGTTTATTATAAAGCAAACAGCAAACCAAGTTGCTCACGAATCTGCCGGAGCCACAGCATGTGAACCGTTCGATGGCGCAATCGAAACTGAACAACGTGGAATTCAAGTTCCTCTAGAGCTAAAGTTGGCGACTCCGCTCCGGGCCCGATCAACACGACGATCGGCACACACGGTGCGAGATAAGGGTGGACACTGTGGAGGTGCACTCCGTCGCCTGAACACGCCTGTACCGGACGGCAAAACTGTGGAGATCTTCGACGACCCGAGGGCTCGAGCCTCGTTGCTTCTCCATGAATGAAGCATACCGGGTCGGCCGGTGAGGCTGCGAATCTCGAATGAATGCATTCTTGATGGAAGGCATGCGGTACCGGGCAGATGATGGTGGTAACTGGATGGCTCATTTCACAACGGAATGACCTTGCATCGGAGCATTGCAATGGAAACACTAATGTCGTCAAAAGTGCAATAAACAGTTCTAATGGGCAACCTCATCATTCGCAGTCAGTATCCGCTCTAATGATGTATCTATGTAAATAAAATGCGTGATAATCAATGAGAATGGGAGAGTGAAGTTCAAGTGCATATAAACGATCTGTTTGATACTCTTCATCTGAAGGCATAATGCAAATGGCAACGTCATGATTCCGCTAGATTTCGCTTGATGATCCCATGGGCTGCTTTCTTTAATATTCAAATTTCGGACGCACCAGCTGCAGTCGAGGTGTTCCGCATCCGCCACTGGCTTGATGAACACACATAGTAGCCATCGTTGTGTTGTTGCTGAAATCTGGAATATTCCAATCGAGATCGATGCACCGATAAGACCAAAGTTTCCGAAGTAAGATCAGAAAGTTCTTCGGTGTCCTTCGACCTTTGTGAACAGTCAAACTCAACAGAGGAAAGGTCATTCAATGGAAGGCCCGTATGTTGGCAAGGAACTGATGGATGATGGGTCCTGACGATCTGATGCATCACGTGGTCAGGAGCCGCTAAGGATCGCGTTCGCAGAGCAATATGACTGAGGCTAGCTGGTACAATGGGATGGGGATCCTGTTGCTATAAAAAGTAGGTCAACGCCGTTACCAACGTATTTTTTGAATTTGAATTTGAACTGAAAGCTCAGTGAAGCAAGAAAATCGTTTCAAGTGTCTTGAAACACGACAAAATTATCGTTTTTTATTGCGTTTCTTTCGTTTATTTGAATTTGCCGTTACTTTAACTCTTCAAAGAGTTGTTTCCTGTTATCATTATTATCTTTCTTCCTGTTATCATTTTTGTGCGTTCGTTTATGGAAACGACTTTCACCAGCTCAAAATCCGTCGTTAAAATCCAACTATCATTGGGTTTGTTGGAAATAGTATAATTTTTCATGTAAAGAGTAACCCTTCCCCCGTGATTTTGAAAATAAGGATATGGGGAAGGGGCTTCAAATGTCCTTTTAATGGTGTATTCTGCTATGGCACGGACCGGATTCTCGGAACTGGTAAATGCTATCTCCTTCAACACAGTAAAACTGTCCTCGAACCTGTGCGTTCACCCAGAACCCATCAGACACACAGCCAAGTCGTTGTTCGTTACCCTTATGTCCTCCATCCTTAACGGTTTCTGCACCATCTCCGTCATCGATTGCACTGAAAAAACTGTGGAAAATGCTGGATTTTTACGAATAAGATCACTCAACATGCATCTGGTTTAGGAATGTGCCATGTTGAAATGGAATATTTTTCCGCATTTTCAGAAGAAACACCTTTCCAGGTACAGCAAATAAGATTTCGTTTGCACACCGTACACGCAGCGATTCCACAGAACATTGAGCCGATTCGTGAATATTCTCTTTTTTATTAGCTCGCTCCTGGTAGCGGCCTATTGTTGTAAGGATACTCGAGGGCAGCACGTGGTTCCCCGCATGTGCGCATGTGTTTATTTAAGGATGCGACCGGGCAATTGAAATATGCTAATAGACGGCCTTTTGATCAGCACCGAACGGCCCTAATTTTCGCACCAACTTTACGTCGGTACGATGTTTACCGTCCTAAAACAATCCGAAAGCGTGCTAAATATACATAATCAGCGTCGTGGCAGCATTTTGCGTAGGCGGAGGGTTAAATCGGAATCGATCTGCGTAGTCCGTTTCCTAGAAACCACCTCCGAGACATCCGAGACGACAGCTTCCGATGATTGCAAAGCACACGGCAGAGCAGAACGATTCGAAGTATTAACAACCACAACACTACATGGACCGAGAGGCCTAGTCACCAGCCTTTGCATACACGCCCGGAAGGCGAGTATCCCGTTTTTCTACACCGGAACCGGGACTGGGACGAGCTCATCTCTGCTGCGAGCACACGTTGTTCCTGGGTTGCTTCGGTTGACATGTTTCCAATGCCAACGGGAGCGCATTGGAAAATTGGGTCAATGTAACGTGTGTTTGGCAAAAACGGTCTCATCTGGACGCAAAGCCGCTTTTCCTCCTCCTTCCCCTCCTCCTCCTCTGGCAATCGTTTGCGCGCGTGTTCGGTGCTTATTGTTGCGTTGTAGTGTACACTCCACATCCTCCCCGATGCCATTTTCCCGATTTCCCGATGCTCGCTCTCCCGAGTTTGTGCTGTCTCTCTCTCTCTCGCTCTCTCTCTCTGTTCACACCTACCGCGTACGATGGGATTGTACGAAGGGAGGCCGTTGTAGTAGGCGTCCTTGCTGCTTCGTCTGCTCACCTGCTGTGCTGTTGCTCCCTCTTCACGGGTTGATAGCGCTCGCGACCTTGATCCCACAGCACCCGTCGTCCTGCATCAAGCTTGTTTCCCTCATCCTAGGTCCACCATTCGCTCTCCCCATACCCCTCGACTGTACAACATGACCGTCGATACCGATGGCCCCCCGATACACACGGAGACAGAACGAATTTCCGCAGCCTACTGGCGTCGGCGTTGTGTGCGTTGTTTGCTTGTGTTTCGTGTTCCGTGCTCTCCTGAACGGAAATGGCACGAGGCACTTTCGGGGAAAGTTTTCGGTACGCTTCCTTTTTCCTCTCTCTCTCGCTCCGGGTCCCTGCTACCGACCGAAAGCTGGATGATGATTGCGAGTTAGATGGACCGAATGATACATTTACTATATCCACCTTCCCTCCCGTCCGGGTATTCGGTTCCATTTGGTAGCTGGATGGATTTCAGTAATAAAAAAAATCCTGTATCTCCGTCCGCTACAAATCAGCAAACTGTAACAGAGCAAGGCTCTCGGTCCCGGGACGAAACAGCCCCATAACTGCTACCTGCTGGTTATGGTTATGTGGCCATCGTAATCGTACGAAACCACCGGAAAATAGCATAATCGTGTACAAATTAGTTGAATTTTTAATCCATTTGGGAACCGGCATTCGGTGTTCGACGACCTCTCGAAGGTGAATGCCGTTACTTTACAGGTTCGGTCACGTTACAGCCCGTGCCCGGGACAGATAGAGAGTGGAGAGCACGCAGTTTCAAGATTTGCACAGCGCAAAACGGGGGTTCAGCACATAAATTGTAGATTAAGCAGACGTTGCGTGTGATTGGGCCTTGGTTTCGGGTTAGAAGTGGCTTCTGGCACGTGATGATATCCACTCCGCAATCCACTGTTGGTGTTGGCCGGACCGAGATATGGAAACGACATTTTAATGCAACACACATTGGAGCAAGGGTTGCCGTTAAGTTAGATAAGTCGTTACAATTCGGTGCGCGGTCGCAGTCGAATCTCGCTTAATCAGTTGACGCCGTATACCCCCGGTGAATGTCCTTCTCTCGTCGAAACACAATTCGACTGTCCGGAAGGTCTACTAATCAGTTTCTTGGTAGGAACGGACTCTTTCCTACCCCGAAAAACCTCACCGCAGCACATTGACGTCATCTGATGAAATCCTTCGGGAGAATGGAATCCTCTCCGGGTCCAGGGGTATCGATTTCAGAGGATCTCCCCTTTCACTATCAGCCATCGTGGCCGTTCGTCCTCCTTCGGTAAAGCCCGGTTGTGCTTTCCGGGAATCTGACCAAATCGGGCAGCTCACCTTACATCAATCATGCCAATTGACATGCTTCCGCATGATTTATGCGGATTTTGTTTTCCACGAGCATATCGGGGTTCCAAGTCATTAGAGACCGACCGAAACTGGCATCATCCCTGCGAGAGGAAACGTATCGAACGGATCCTCCTAATGAGCATACCCGCGGTCCGCAGGTCCCCCCCAAAAAAAGGGAACTAAATTCAATGCTTTCGAAAGCTGAGGAGTTTCGAGATCGTCAACATCTGGGTTAGGTCACACGCCCGGGACACCATATAGCGTCCGCTGCTGCACGCTTGAAGTCAAAATCCAGAGAAGCCGATGCCGCAGCATGTTGTAAGTCCTTTTCACTTTACGCCGTTATCGTCCTCGTCGCCGTCGTCGTCTTAGGCAAGACACGCATAACTTACATTTTATTCATTTCTCTGGGGGAGAGTCCGGGGAAACCGAAAAGGAAATTTGCATGTGCCGGTGGTGGTGCTTGGCAGAAAAGGGGTTGCGAGGGAGGGATTAATACTTTGTCCAAAATAAACCTACGATGATACTTTAGAACGGTCGCTCCTCAGAGACTCATTTTGGGGCGGGTTGGAGGACAAGGAAGAGAGGTTCAAAGGAGGCAAAAAGAAAGGAGGAACGTGAACGTAAAATGCGGAAAACTGTTGCTCGGTGGACGGGTTGCCTCGAGATCCCCGAGACTGACGATAACCGAAAGCAGCGGAATGGGGGATATCGCTCTCACGCGTATGACTCCAAAAGGACGTTGCTCTCGAAGCTTTCCTCGAGCCAGCCAATGGACTACACTAGCACACACTCTCACGCTCTCTCTCTTCCGGTGGAGCCGATCGGGAGTACTGTGCCGTTCGGCCGCCGACGACGACGAAAGGATACCGACGAAGCCTTAAGCATTCCGAGCTGGAGGAAATTCTATTTTCGTCCTCGCAGCCGTGTCGCAACGAGCTGCTGCGAGTCGTGCTGTGCCGTAGCGTGTGAAACCGTAGAACAGAACAGAGCGCCCGTTATATCCTCTCCTCGTGGTGTGACGCGCGGTACGGTGTGGCCACATGCCACCAGCGCCGAAAAGCGCTGAGCGAATAACCTGTGAAGTGGCGCTGCCCTTACCCCCGCGCATAAAAAGCTTGGTGGCGCAACAATAGCAGCAGCAACAGGCGAAGCAACAGTTAGCTAGGTCCAAGGGCCCGACGGCACTGGCAACATCGACGAAGGCCGACCAGGTTGCTCGTGGATTTGGTCGGAGTTTTCGGAGTTTGCTGGTACCTACCGCTCGATGAAATGTGTTGAGATTGAGCAAATGAACGTTGAGGCTGAGCAGCGACACCAGCTGCTGCTGCTGCTGCTGCTGCTACTACTTGCAGATAGCTCCACCATATTATGACCAGGATCTGGAGTTTCCCAAAGCCAAGGACGTTTTACGCGCACACGGTAGATGCAGATGATGTTGCCGTGTGCCGTGTGTGAGTTAAGAATTCTACCTCGAAGCAGTCGATAAAGTGTGTTTTAAGTTAGTTCGCGCGATGCGATAGTGAGTTTACTAAAAACGCTTTTAGTATAAGTGAGACTCTGTGTAACTGACAGTTGAAGGCAACTAAATTTGAAACCTTCAGAGTTTGCCTCGCTTGTGAAGCGCCGTTAGTTCTGCCACGAAAAGCCACAAAACCTGCCCAGAACCAGCGACACGACAGCGCATAACGGTCGATTCTTTCGCTCGAGCGCATGGTTGTTTTGTTCGACGAGGGAAGCATAAAGCATAAATATGTAATGCTGTTGCTGTTGCTGCTGCTGCCTTTGCTTCTCGCGTACGGTGGAGTCACGCAGCAGGAGACGGGGCAGTAGGACCAGAGAGAGGGAGAGAGAGAGAGCCCACGAGAGAGAGAGAGTGAGAGAGCCCGAAGCCCGAACACTACGATCCCCATCCCCCGGTGCAAGGACACGAGCCTTCCTTCCTTGGTGGAAAGTGAAAATTTTCCTCCATCCAGTCGTAAGTCATCTTCCGACCAGCGCGGAACCCAGACCAGACCAGATCAGAGTCCTTGGTCGCCGATTAGTGAGTGCGTGTGTGTGTGTGTATCTTCTTTGGTGGTCGGATTAGGAGCATCTTCCACCATCATTATCATTATGCTCACTCCATACCAATCCACGGCCATTCGGTTATCCTTTGAGGACAGTTCAATCTCGGAACAAACTCGTGTGTAACGACGTGTGCAGGACACAGGACAGGCCAGTAGGCCAGTATCAGGAACCACATTATCGGGAGTGGAACCCCTTTCTCAGCTCTTCGTGCGTGCCTCCACTGTGTGTGTGTGTGCCGTTTAGTGTGTTCATGGTGTCCATTTAAATGCTGCTCACGGTAGTGGACGTGGTCGTGGATGAAGGAGGTGTCTCTTGCTGTCACCTGAGAGGGCAGGTGTCACGTTCAAAGATTTCTGAAGGGTAAAGTAACGCGCTCTGCAGCCCACACGTTGCGTGTGTTCACGTTTGGTTCACAGGACACAGCTTGGTTCAGTAAAGAAAGTATCAGAAGCTGTAGTTCCAAGGGGGAAGAAAATCAGGAGCTCACAAACCCACAATCGCGCACTCGAAAACCACCTGTCGATTGCAATTAGAGGCTCTTATTTCGAGTCTGCGGGTTCGCCGTAAATCTAACGTAAGTTCAATCGAGCCGAGCATTAGCGAGGGAAGGGTGGCAAGGTGAAAGCTCCTGGTTCCTGGTGCTCATCGGGGTTCACTCCATTATCAACGCGAGTGAGGATTTTAGAACCACCATCATCATCATCATCAGCATCAGCATCCCAACTGTTGCTCGTGGCTTTTAAAGTAGTTTCCATTTAAAATCATTTACTAGAACTGTTCTCTCTCTCTGTTTCGCTCTCTCTCTCTTCGTGGCTCTCTCTGCCGTGGTTCACAATTTTGAGACCTCCACAGTATTGAAATGTATTTCGCCACGTGGGAAGCCTATTATTGGTGAGGCAGAAACCAATAGAACCACGAGATTGGCCAATCCGAAGCGATTGTGGCTTTGATGTTGCCGTCAGTAGATTGAAATCCCAATTTGCACACCTCTCTCTCTGGGTGTGTGTGTTACGCGAGCTCATCCTAGGTGTCTCCGCAGGCCCAGTTGTTCCGTTGACAGTGGCCTATTTTCCCCGTGCAGGCACAAGGTTAACCCCTGGCGGCTAGGGTTGAACATTTCGCATTGTCCTTGAGCTGCGAAAACGGCGATGCGAGAGTGTATTGAGATCTAATATTTGCGCAGAAGTTGTTTCAGCTCCTGCGGGGGATGATAATGCTGCGGATTCTTTGCAGTATCAGTTGGCGCATGTAATCTTTTCAATCTTTTTTCCTTCAACCATTTAATATGGTGCGGGTACTCGTCGACTGGGAAGCCTTTTCGAGTATTCAGTAAGCATGCTACTTGAATGTAGCATCATTCTGGTGTCTGTTCCCGGAGATACCTGTGAGATTGTCTTCCTCAAGGACTCAATCATTTACACTCGGGGTATCGGGCGAGGCAAATCTGCTGGAACACTCCCACTGACACCAGAAGAGAACCACCAAGAAGCCACCGAATCTCGCCACCATCATTAATCATCCCTAAGTGTCACGATCGGGAACGGATGCTACTGCTTGCGCCACGCGGCCAGGGGCGTGGAATCGAGTTTGGAATTGAGTGATGCCAGCAAGAGTGAAAGTATTTTGAACCATCCGGAAGAAAGCAGCAAGAGTAAGGCAAGATTAAGGCTACGGGACAATGCACTACAGAGAGAGAGAGAGCGCGCGCAGGCTGCTGATTGGG
The DNA here is from genome assembly GCF_943734745.1 of Anopheles darlingi. Lineage (NCBI taxonomy): Eukaryota > Metazoa > Arthropoda > Insecta > Diptera > Culicidae > Anopheles > Anopheles darlingi. The sequence continues at coordinate 2,736,564 of NC_064874.1, read as the reverse complement.
GAAAAAAGATGGGTTGTGGCTGTGTCGTCTTGCTGAAACGTTGATTTGATTTGCTGGCAGAAAAGAGCTTTAGTTTAGGGCAAGAGATGCTTATTTATAGCGCGCCTCACCGGATGTGGCCATCCCGAATATGGGAAATGGTCAATATTGAATTTTGAATTGACCAGCGCGTCCACTAGCATGTGGCTTTGAGTTTTTCTTCTACTTCTTTGTTAAGCTCCTAGGCAAATGCTGTGTGGTTCGTTTGGTCATTGAATAAAAAACCCGATTAATAAGATCAGAGCTTGCTCGGAAAATATCTTTTTTGAATTAGCTTTGCAACCGCACCCCGAACCTGACCGTGTAATGATCTAATCAATTCATCGTTCCCGGGGCTGGGCGCTGCCAGTTGGTGCCAGTTTATTTTCAGCCTAAAATGTGCCCAAAATGTGAGTTTGATTGAATTTGGATCGTCGTCATTGTTCCCCAGGAGTCGCAACGATGGAGCTCATCCATGGCTTGCTTCGGCTTCGCTTCAGCTACATCCTTCCCAAAAATCGACGGAATGATGGAAGGAAGTCTACGTCGATGACGTAGGCTCCGCACGATGGAGCAAAGCAAGCGGGGAGTAAGGGTTGTGGTGGGTGGGGTTTTTGGGATGCCTTTCACACACACACACACATGCTCTCGCTCTCTTTCTCTCCTAAAAGCTCTTAAGATCCTGTAATTTCGGAATTTCGGTGCCTTATTTTCCACCCGTTTTTCCACCGTTTTCCTTCGGTTCGGTTTTAGTCGGAACCGAGATGGCATTTTCACTTTCTTCTTCGACTCTGGCCAAACGGCTGACGGCAGCATCGCATTACTCGGTACTGACGCCCTGGAGCTAAAAATAACTCAAACGGAGTGTGTCGCATGCTGAACAGCCACGCCAACCAACGTCCGTGACCGTAGAACCGACACCGGCGTGTGCGCCCGTGTGGACATGTTTCATAATCCGAATCAAAAGGTGTTGAATCTCCGTCTTGGCACCATCCTGTGTATGGTTTTTGATAGATAAGCAAGCAACGTATTGCAGAGCTAGCTTAATAACTTGTCCTCAAATCCTGCTCCGAAAACGCTTCACTTGATGTACACCGAAATCCAAAACAAATCCGACACCGGTTCAAGGAGCCATGGTTAGGATATAGGAGAACCAGGAGCCGGTCGATCGGTTGATTTAGTTTTACATTCTTTCGATACCGAACCAAACTACATTTACTGGCCTGCTTGCTGCCAACCCGGACCGGCAAGCCCATAAACCGCTTTAATGGGCCGGTAAAACTGAAGTCGCTTCTGCTAAACGGCATGTTTGGTGCCGCTCCTTCCCCGGTTTTGGTGCCACACTGCACGGAAGGCCAGATTTCGGTGCTGCAAACATCGGTTTCGCGGTCGCCTGACGAGCGCACAAAACCGCACCGTGGCCGGACCATCGCGATCGGTGATGGTTTCGTTCCCTTTGCACACTCGTCCTTACAATCCTCGCCGGGAGCATAAATATTATTTTTATGCATATCAATAAAACGGACCATTTTATTAACAAGCGAAT
>NC_064874.1:2717500-2730000 GCF_943734745.1 Anopheles darlingi | reverse complement strand
AGAAATCACATACTAAGCCGAAGGTATATCTAATATGCTACTTTTCTTAAACGAAACGAACTGGACCCGTTAACCCGGTCTGTTCGTGCGTGATTGATAAAAGCAACCTGCGAAGGAACGGAAAGGAGCTTCTCCATTTGTTTGAAGTTCCCCAAAAGAAGAGCCAGAGGGTCAGAGATAGGATCAAGAGAGCAACAGCGCAACAGAGCGCCACAGGGAAGCACAGGGAAGGGAAGGCAACAAGCTAATCAGATATTCATGAACCTTAAATGAGCACCAAGGCCACTTGCTCGAAATCAAGATACGGTGCGTACCAGCGAGGGAAGGGCCCCAGGACAGACCGAGTAGGATCATCCAGTGGTGATGTTGTAAGATTAACCAGCGATTTTTGAGAAGCAACACGGCACGGAGCTGCTACCGCTGTTCGGTGGCCGTGATAGCTTGATAAGAAGTCCACATGAATAAAACATATGCCACGGTGGAAAGGCCGCAGCACATTGTCCTTTTTCCGTCTCCGCAGTTTCTCGCCGTTCCGTGCTGGAAATGAAGCTGTACCAGCAATGGAACTTTGGCGGAGAGAACACTTGCCACCTGCCGTGAGCAACTGGAACGCCTCGAACTTTATTTGGGCTTCTCGTCCTCCACATCCACCACGGGGTTCACCAAATTAGTAGAATCAAAACGTCGAAGCACAAAACAGAACGACTAAAAATAACTTTTAATTTGTGTTGTCCATGTTTCCGCTCCTCGTGGTAGGAACTTTCGTATTTCGGTTGGATGCTGCCGTTTGCCACACCAAAGAGAGTGAAGAAAAAGGGGGTGAAAAAAGGTTGTCCGAATTCGCCTCCCACGGGGATAGGGAGAACGGTGTTCAACGGTGCGCGAAGAAATTGAAATTCGGAACAAAAGTTCCGGTGGCCGCTGTTTTGTCCGGAATTGCCAAAGAAGAATTGCCTTGTAACGTGGGTTTGGTGGGCGTCTTACAACCAGACCATAAATCTATCAGCACCCCAACATCATTTCAAAGTTGGCTGACACTTGGAATTGAGTTTTAATGATGTACCGTAAGTTGTAGTTTACTCCCGGTGGACGGTCGACGGCTTAAGGGTGAAGCTTTGCGCCCGGTCCTGGCCATTTGAAGAAACATGTTTGCCATTTATCTCGGTGGTCACACCGCCATCGAGGGGGGCCACTTCGGGGGCTAGCGGTACTCATTAGTCAGTAAACACTTCAATAGTCCGGCAAAACTCGTCGTGACGTAGCGAGAGGCAATAAATTGTTGCTCGCTGCTTAAACTCGCTGCTGCTCGATTAACTTTTCCACTTTCGCGCGATAATTGACGCCACTTCATTTCTTTCCGGCAAACAGGATCCTCAACGAGTAGCGATTTTGCTTAGCTTTTGCCGCTCTGGAGCTTAATAGTTCATCCATCCCGGGGTGGCCCGAAGTGCCGCCTGCAGGAATCACGGAATCACGAAAGCAGTGTTCTAGCCCTGGGTTAAGGCGATACGATTCTCTGCTAACGAAAAGCGGCTAACTCACTCTAAACATGCAAACATGCTGGCAGCAATGTGCTAAAGGTGCTGCTGCCGATGATGATGATGATGATGATGGAGGCGATAATGATGGCGCCACATGGTAGCACTCGTGCGGAAGGTTCAAAAGGAAAGGGAGAGAAAGCGAGGCGATGATAATTAATCCCCTTTTGCCAACAGGGGATAGCGGATGCTGATAGCAATTAGACTGAAATCACACTCCTGCATCGAGCATTCGTGAAGTCCGCGAGATGAAACCACGCCCGATGGATGGATGGGATTGAATCGAGCAGCGGAACCGAAGCCGCGAAGCAATGGTAGTTGAGTAGCTCCACAAGTTGACGAGTTTAATTCGATACCTAAACCATCCTTCCTTCCTTTCCTTCCTTGGTTGACCATAATGAGCTTTCGCTGAGCCACTGCACGTCAGATGCGATCTGTAAACTGCTACCCCATTGAGGGGCAGGGCCCTTTGAAGCCTTATCGTCCTGCCCTGGAACTTTCGGGGTGAACGGTCAGGTCAATACACCTGACCTGGGAACAAGTTTACCAAGATGCTGAAGCGTGGAAGTTCGTAAGCTGCTTTCTTGCTTGCGGAAAATTTTCTGCCTCCAAACTAAGCCGAGCTGGACGACGGCTGGAGCTGGAAAAGTTTACGGATCGAAGAAAAAGGCTCGTTCCGTGCACCAGCGGCCATCGATTCAATTTCGGCATCCTTTGGTCACTGTCCGTTCAATCTGGTTGCTTTAATCTTTCCCCTCGCGCAAATGGTTTGACCGAAAGTTAGGAGCAATGTAATACGATTGTTGTTGTGAAAAGGAACAAATTGAATCACCATCCCCTAGCCAGGCAAACGGTGTCCACGCGCCAGAGGCAACTGGGGGATTCAATTAAATGTTGGTCCGGCTGCTGCCACGTTGGCACTTGTTGCGGTCAGTCTATGGCCCAGCTTCAGCTAAGATTACCCCTCAGGGATGAAGGTAAACAAGCGCTTCGCAACAATATGTATGCCCAGAGTGCTCGGGAGAACACGGATACTAGCCCGTAAATACTAACCAACGGCGGTTGGTTTTATGCGGGTTCATTGCCTGTGCCGGAGTGTGATTAGACGGATGACCGGTTTAATCCCGCGCATAGTTTGTTCTTCCGGTTCCGGAGTATCCTCGAGTTTCTTTGAATTGTGTCGGTAGCGAGCAGGTAGCCTCTCTAACAAAGGCTTGCTGTGTGGTGACAGTTTTCATTCATGTTGGTCGTGGCCTCCTTAGCATCCAGTTCCGTGTGTTGCGCAATATTTGCTAATGATTAATGTTGTCCGCTTCGTTCTTCATCTTACTCTTCCGTAGCATTGCTTCACCATATGCTATCGACGTGAAAACCAGCGGCAGTACGAGCTACGTGCGGCCACGGAATCCGAATGTTCATCGTGGATTATTGCCATCCGAGAGGCAAGGTAAGGTAGCGCCAGGACCACGTTTGATGATAATTAGCAGCTATCTTGCTAGCCTCCCAAACCCCCGGGGGTAAATGTATTCGAAAATCTAGGGAGCCTTTTTGCACAAATTCTTGGCTGGAGCAACCGGCAAACCGCAAAGTACGAATTGAAGCGCGCCTCTCGAGTATGATTGCTTGTTAATTAGTCCACTTGATGGTCGCTCTCTAAGCGGCGGTGTACCGGTTGCTCCCTCCCCCCGGGGCAACAACGTTATATGCGCTGCTGCAACCTGCTAAACGAACCCCTCTTTTCTGTTCTCTGTTGGTGGTGTTCTCCTCATGCTCCACGTCGCCACTTATGCATGCAACGACGGCCATCATATCCTTCATAAACGCAAACACAACAACAACAGCTTCAACAAGCTGCTACTTCAGAAGGAGGAGCTCGAGCAGAAGCATGTCCATCTGCTGCAAGTGGTCGAGAGCGAGAAGACGGCCAAATGGCAGTATACCCAGCAGTGCGAGGAGCTGGCATCGGAAATACGTAAACTCCGGGCGGAGGTAAGTGCGTGCCTTCTCGTGTGCCTTGTTGAACCATCAGGACCCCGGTTCCGGTGCCGAGGGCACGATGGGTTCTTTGGCGCGTGGATGGTTATTAATCGTCGGTAGTTTTTCTCTGTGTGTTTCCCACGCCCCCTCCATGAACAGGCTTCCGGAGGATTTCCCGGAAGTATTCTGTGGTTTGGAGGAAACACCCCCCAATAGCCTTCCTTCCCTTATTCCGCCTCATTCCTGCCTGTTGTGTAATGGGTGCCAGTTATTGTTGTTGGTGGTGACTCGATGGAGGCGCCAACACTTAGGAACTAATTATTGTTTTGACTTTGCTCGTTTCCGGTCGTGTCGGCGCGTGTCGACGGCGCCTGCCTGCCTGTGGAATAGATTTGTGTACTTCGGAAGGAGACGCGCTCGAGCTACTCGGCCACACCGGTCGGTCGGGGTAGCTTCAGTGTGCCGCAGGATTCGCAGGATGATCACGGTTCGTTGCCGGGGCTGTGTGCCTCGGTGCAGGATTCGATCGAACTGCGCAAGATCAAGAAGGTGCAGAGCTTCTTCCGTGGTTGGTTGTGCCGCCGGCGCTGGAAGCAGATCGTCGAGGAGTACATCCGGTCGCCGCATGCCGAAAGCATGCGCAAACGCAATCATCTCGTGTTCAGCATGGTGGAGGCCGAGGAGGAATACCTGGAGCAGCTAGAGGTGCTGGTCGCTTGCTTTCTGCGCCCGTTCAAGATGGCCGCCAGCTCGAAGAGGCCACCGTGTTCGCACGAGGACGTCAACTCGATCTTTCTCAACTCGGAAACGGTTCTGTTCCTGCACCAGATCTTCCTCAAGGGGCTCACCTCGCGGCTCGAGTCCTGGCCGACGCTAGTGCTTGGTAAGACAGCTTCTTATCCGTCGCGAACCGTCCACCATGCTCTTTCTCGCTATCTCTTGCACCACCGCACCGGCACCCGCTCGCTTGCCATTCCTGTCCATTCATCATGTTGTATAAAATTAGCTTTAATTTTCCGAATACATTTCTAGGCGATCTGTTCGACATGCTGCTGCCGATGCTGAGCATCTACCAGGAGTACGTGCGCAATCACCACTACAGTCTGCAGGTGCTGACCGAGTGCAAGAGTAACTCCAACTTTGCGACCGTCCTGAAGCGCCTAGAGGCTAAACCGTCGTGCCAGGGTCGCAGTCTGGAGACGTTCCTGACCTATCCGATGCATCAGATCCCCCGGTACATCATCACGCTGCACGAGCTGCTGGCACACACCCCGCACGATCACGTGGAGCGCAAGAGTCTGCAGAATGCCCGGCAACAGCTCGAGGACCTTTCGCGCCAGATGCACGACGAGGTGTCGGAGACGGAGAACCTGCGCAAAAACCTGGCCGTAGAGCGCATGATCGTGGAAGGGTGCGACATTCTGCTCGACGTTAATCAGGTGTTTGTTAGGCAAGGTAAGGATGCGAGAGGAGACTTGGCCTGGGCGTTGAATTTATGGTGACTTTGGTGTTTGCAGGAAGCTTGGTGCAAGTTCCTCCCGGACGTGGCCGGATACGGAGTCGTTTGGCGTCGTTCAAAAGCGAACGAGACGCCGTACGGCAGTGTTTTCTCTTCTCAAACCACATGATCATCGCCACGCGGTAAGTAACTGAGTATTTTCAACGATTTTTACTGCAGAAACCATTCAACGTATCTTTTACAAAGTAATGTCAAATTAAACTACGACTTTTCAAGAACATTTGGTTAAATTTTGGTGAAGATCGGTCCAAAAACACGCGCATGGCGTCCAATTTCCCGTAACGACCGTTCCGTAACGGCCGTTTCAAATTCAAACACCCGAAGCCAAAGGCAAATAAGCCGAAGGCGTGGAAATAAGCCGAAGATAGCCGAAGTGGCGCCCTCTACCCGTCAATTCACAGACTCCGACAAACTCCGACAATTTGAAATTTTACCGTTTTTTTCGTCAAATCGTCAATTTTTCGTCAAAAATAAGTCTTTTCCTCTCGATTTCCGCAGGACTTCCGGTGGCCGTTTGCATCTGCTGCCGGATGTGGGGAAAATTCCGCTGGCCGACGCCACGCTCGTGGAGGATCCAAGCGAAGTGCAGCACGACGATGAAGAGGCCTCGGTCTGTTCGGCATCCACCCGCGGCAGCACGTTGAGCGTCACGGAATCCGTCAATGCCGGTAATCGGGATTTTAAGATCTTCGTCGAGTCCAAGTCCGGGACACGGCACGGTATCCATCTGATAGCGCCCACCATCCAGGATAAGGAAGCGTGGATAAGCGATATCTCGCAGTGTCTCGATAACATCCACATGCACTCACTGCTCTCTCCCGGGATCGGCGGTTCCTCTGGAGGTAAGCCGCTCCTCACCGTTGTCCTGTCCCTTGCTCGTCTGTCTGCCTGCAGTCCCACCCCGTCCTCCCTTCCTCCACCACCTGCCCCGTAAACTCATCGACGACTGTCTGTTTTTCTCTCTTGCCCGGATCGAAAACCATGGATGCTTGTTTTTGTGTTGCATGTTGAATGTACGGAAACCGTGTTCTGGAACTGGGCGGCCGGGTGGGTTTTACGATCTGAAGCCTCCCTTCTTGCAGGACACCAGGCACTGCGGGCCGATCCGCGCCTCTTCAAGGACGACGTCGACATACGCTTCTCGCGGACGCTCAACTCCTGCAAACTGCCGCAGGTTCGGTATGCGACCCCGGAGCGGCTCCTGCAACGACTTACCGATCTGCGCTTCCTCTCGATCGACTTTCTCAACACGTTCCTGCTGACCTACCGCGTCTTTACCGATGGCGAGACGGTTCTGAATGCGTTGAAAAGTGTCTTTTACGATCCACCGGTTGAGCCATCGTGTGATTGTGAGCATCAGACGGATTTCCTCGAGCTGCCGTATCAGGATGGGCGTGCCTCACCGCGGCGCACCTCCGGGGCCAGTTCCGTGTCGGGTTACTGCTCGGAAGGTGCCGATCGGGATCGATCGATGAGCGGCGACTCAACAGGTCTCCGTTTTCGTGGCTCTCGGCGGGGCTATCAAAGCCACCAGAGTGCGGATCAGGAAACGCTCTCCTGGATACCGGAACAGGTAGGCCCGGTCATTATCCACAGTGCCAACCACCACCACCACCAGCACACCAGCGAGAAGCACCTGGAAGAGAAACCGATCGAACCTACGGCAACGGCAACGGCCACTACGACGCACCAGCACATCCAAAGTAAATCCCAGCATCAAATCCATCAGCAACCGCAGGATGACTCGTACCTGGTCATACCGAAAGCGATGCCCGGTTCTAGCAGCTCCGACACACTGACAGGTGATTATGCCATGTTTATGGAGCCATTAGAGGGGGAGCCACCACCTCCCACTTGCAACTAATTTGCTCACTCGACGTGGCCCCTCTCCCTCTTCCAGAAACTGCCATGAGTGGACCATCGTCACCGTCGAACCTGAGCAGCGTAACATTGGTTGGATCAACCGGATCCGGTGGACATGACAAATCGGACGATACACCGACGGAAGGCACGTTCAAGTACGGCAAAGCCCCGACCAGTCCACTGCCCGAACGGATTCATCCGAAGCACCACCAGCTACAGCAACAGCACAAGGCACAAACCTACACCGTACCACCATCGACACCCACCATCTGCATGACGGATACTAGCGAAGTGGACTGTACGGTCACTACGGACACGGCAGCGGCGGCTAATCGACAGGACAAACAGCAACAGCAACAACAGCAACAGCAGCAGCAGCAGGAACAGCAGCACCATTCGCCGCAACATCAACAGCAACAAATTAAAACCCCTCTGACACCACCGACACCACCGACGGTAACAACGACGCCCTGCTACGGTAGTGGACCCTCTACTAATGGTCAGCACTCGAACGGGGGTGGTGGTCCCCCGGAGCAGGCGGCCACCATCGTGCACGGTCGGTTGGAGATGGGGGGTCAAAAAATCGTAACTCAACCTTATCTGACGACCACGACGACGACCACGGTAACGATCACGACGACGACAACGGCCACCTCGACCAAGAGCATCTCGCCACCCCACCTCCTACCGATGGATCGGCGACCGAGCGTTGGCCACAACATTGCGATACCACATGCGGCCCTCTGCCAGCATCGCCACAGTCTCCAGCTTAACGGTGATGGAAGTCTGTTCAGCAAGGTGCGTATCCCAACACCACGCTGCGTGTGTGTGTGCTGTGGCCATAGAAGTGGGGGGAAATTTAAATGCCATCGAATGGGGGCGTCGCTGGTTGAGATTAATGTTGATGGAAAATTGTTTTCCGGTTTTTGGTCCTTCCGTGAAACAGAACGAAAAGACAAGCAGCAGTCCTAGGTTAACGACACGCAAGTTTTCCGCCCCGAAGACACCGGAACGGCAACGCAAGAGCCTGTTCGGAACGCCGCAGCGTGACCGAGACTCGTCCAGGTATGTACCCCAAGGCCCGGGGCCAGCCGCTAGCAGCATCTGTCTCCATCGTTCCGAGTCCTCGTGTCCCTTTGATGTGTCCCCCCTCCAAACAATTCTTTCGAACCCTTCTCTCTCTGTCTCTCTGTCTCTTGCCGCAATAAATCATTGAACCCCAAAATTGTGGCCAGCATCTCAACATGGCAGTGTCCTTTCCACTGCAAGCGCGCCCGTGATTAATTGTTCCTCCTAAATTATGGATCACGCACGTCGTTTGAAACTGTGTAACCATTATTGCAGTGCTGGAGTGCTGGAGCGTCACGAATTTAGGGGGGCTCTCATCGGTTTGATTGTTTGTAATGTCCGGTGCCGGCGGCGACTCGGAGTGTCTGCACTTGACAAGCGACGCGTCTCTGTCCGCGAAATCTCCAAGCATTAGGCCTCTGCGAAAATGATTTGTGCGATTCCGGTGATTTCGGTTGTGTTTAACCGTTGCTAGGGTATTTTCCGACTTCACGAACGACGGCCGACGGTTACCATTGACGACGGGTTTCGCAGCCAACCGGATCATCATCACCATCGCAACGCATGTGCACGTCAACACGATCCGGCCTCTGTTTTGGGGGTGCTGTTGCTTTGATGCTTAGCCATTTTAGCTAGAAAGGTCCTTTGTCTGTTGCTATCTTGAAAAGCCCATCCTCACCCAGCCACCCCACCCTTACCAGTCCCGTGTACAGAGATAAGCGTGTAAGATACAAGACATTGTCAGGCATTTCTGTCAGGACCCTCTGCCTGCCGGCACGTCACCCTTTTCCTAGCTTGAGCCTCACTCCCCCTGGTCCCACGATTCTTTAGGAGACAACTAGCAGCAGATAGTACTTTGTTCGTGAATGTGACCCACACCCCTAGTAACACCACCCTCAACGACACCACCCCGGTTGTCACCACCCTTGCTCGTCTGCATCCCTGCATTCGTTCTTGATCTTTCAACCCTGTTCGTTCTCAGCACACGCCGATTTTCCGAGAGCGACGACGACATGGCCACTTCGATCTTCACCACACCACGCGGATCGCTTGGTGGCGTATCGCTCAACACCATTTCGTCCCGCGCTTCCATGCAGCACGATCACGTTCCTCACTGCTCCAGTAAAGTAGGCGTAGTAATCACTTCCTACCGCCAGTCACAACGCAGGTAAAACGCAACCATTCTCCTTCTCCTTATTCTTCTTCTTCTACTACTTCTACTACTACTTCTACTACTATTTCTTCTTCTTCTACTACTTCTTGTTATCGTCGAGCGCCCAACGACGTGCACCACTGTATGTGTGTGTCTCTGGTGTTGAACGTTCTGTTTGGACGATTGTTTTATCCGGTTTCGGTTTTCTGTTTTTCGAATTTTCCCGGGAACTGGGTTTCTGGTTCCCTCCTTGGCGCGAGTGCCACGCGTAATGTGTTATCTTTTTCTTTCCATTTCCGTTACTGATGTGATTGTACTTGTGCGTGTTGCGTCGCGGTTTGCATTGCGTTCCGTTGTTTCTCGTTTGTTGCAAGTTCGTTCGTTTGCTTGGTGACATCATTTCCGTCTAAGTTCCATTCCATTCGAAGCAATCCAAGTGACCGAGTATAGCGTTCTCTTCAGCAACTCGAGTGGAAATTCTTCAAAGTTGATAGTAATCCTTTAGGGTGTTTTGTGTGACGAGTAAATGCCGTGACCTTTTTACCACCCCCAAGCCGACAGCGACCGACAAACTTCAAACACTCTCAAGTCCCTGCTGTGAAGGCTTTATTAGTAGTGGATGCTTCTTTCCAGCCTGTCCAAAGATTAAACTACGCTGTCCTCGCCGAGATGATGATGAAACCCACGTGGGACTGGGGGGATTTTGCACCCCCCTCGGGTCCCCGAGTATGGTTATGCAATTAGTCTGGCACCTTTCCCGGGAATGCATCATATTTTAAGTCCCGCTCTTGCCGTTTATATTACGAAAGTTTCAATCCAAGTGACCTTCTTACCACCGCTAGTGGGATGCTAGAGTGTGTGTGTCTTAGTAGGAAAACGGATTTAGTCTAGCGTTACTAATGATGACAAGTGTCACTCTCAAAACATGGCCATCCTTCCGTGGTAGGCCAAAGAGGATGGGATCGTCCCGTGTTTAATCTTGAAATATGTTGCCAGGGATTTGTTGCCGATTTGCCCCCCACATCGTCGTACAGCAAAGGCAGTATGCAACAACTAAGTGAAGCCACAACGATCCCCGTCCACTGGGCGTGCGGCTCGCGTGCGGTTTGTAGAGAAGAGAAGACAATCGTATGTGATGTGTCGTCGTTCCTCGTAAGCAACACCAGCGACACCACCAACGTTTTTGAAAACCCCCTACGGGGCCTGGATTATGCGCCAAGGCGCCGGACCAGCAGGAAACTGGAGCTGGAGAGCGATATGCAAACACATGCTCTCGGATATGTTTTGTGTATTACTGAAGGAAGAACCATGTTGCAAGGAAGGAAGGAAGGAAGCAAGGGTGATATGGACCAACCTCAAGTTGGCCAACAGTGCCGTGCTTGCAAAAACAACTGCCAGCACCAGCACTAGTAGTAGCACTCTACCACCAGCAGCAGCAGAAGAAGAAACCTAGGGACGAGATCGAGAAAAACGAATCTCACGAAATAGTGGCACAACTTACGCTTCCACGAGTGATATAGTGTGAAGAGCTGTATTTTCCTTACCCGCCCGTCCGTGTGTGTGTGTGTGTGTGCACTGAGGGCACTGGGAACATTGTTTGCGTATTCCTGTTTCCGACAATTTATGATTTATTGCTTCTTATCCGCATGAAGATGTTGAACATGCGATGTTGAATTGGTACACCACAAAGATCGAGCCAACGAAAGAGGCCGCTTGGGAACACGGACACACACACACTCTTTCCTGTGTTTTCCCTCTGAGTAGATGAGTGGTAGTCGAAATGTTTCTAGTTGATTTCTCTTAGGAAACATTCAGTTAAGGCAGAAGCGCTTGTTCAACAAATCAACAGTCTTATCGATAGGGCCATCGCTCAAGTGAATAGGACATCGAACGAAGACAAAGCGGTGCTACTGTAGCATAACTTTTGAGGAAGTCAAGGTTCTTATAAAAAGAAGATACAATCCTGAATGTCTTTATACTACGGGCAAGCTGCATGACGCTCCAAAATCCCGTAAGTAACTGACGAACAGATCCATCCAGAGGTAGCTGATTAAAGGGCAGATCGTTTCGTGCGTTGCCAGGGCGTCCGTTTGGCAGTGAAATGTAGCGGTCTTCGGAAGCTCTTTTTTTCACTTTTCCACAGCTAGTTTTCAGCTTCAGCTCATGTCGCTCAACCTTCTGCAACCACAACCCTTGCTCCGCTTCCTTTCGACAAGGCCAGGTTCAAACCAAGAATAGAATAGTGAGCAGTCAGCAGTGACCAGAAGGGGTTGCGGCAGGGAGGGCAGCATCGTTTTGCTGGAAGATTTATAGCAATTGGAACGATGAAAACGTATTTTGGTACATAAATCTTGTTTCCCCATCGAAACATGCTTCGTTCGTTCGTTCGTTCGTTCGGGCTGGGTTCGTTGTTGCGTGGCGCTGTCGCTGGCGTGGCCGCAGAAAGCTCCTTCTTGCCTGAAGCTAGTATGCGAGAATGACACGAGAGGGGTTGCAACGGCCGAAAGGGTTGTGTGCCGACGCGATGGACTCATTCAAGTGAGAGTGAAAATAGGGGGCAAGTGCAGTGGCAAGGCACGCCAGTTTCCGGTCTTTGCCCAACCAAGCAACCAACCAACCGACCAGACGCATCAGGCGCAGGGCTGTGTGGCAGGACAGCGAGCGGTCACTATCGGAGATTGATGAAGATTTAGAGCTAATGTATTTCCAAGGGTGATGTATGAACTTCCGTTTGCTATTTAGTCGGATTTGGCCCCCTTGCCCCTTTGGCCACTGGGTTTGCATCCCGGAGCGCATTACGAATGTCTGCATTTGAAAGCAGCAAAACTCTCTCCTCGTCGCTAAGTAAACCTCCATCCGCCCAATTTGTATCTGGAGTTGCTCTCTATTTGCGTCATCCAATTTGTACAGGAACGGTGGCCAGCCGGTTTTTCGGTTCCGATGGCATGATGGCATTGTGTTGCACTCTGGAGCGACGTGTAGTGGATGTGGATGCGATTATCTCGTTGTTTGTCTGTCAACTGATTCGGTGAAAAGGATCAGAATGAGGAGGAAATCCAACGTAAAATCCCGGTACACGTCCCGGCAAAATGCTAATTACTCTGTCAGTGTCAGTGGTAGCTTATTCTTTGGAAATGGCTGGAATGGTCGAGGTCATGCTGCATCCTGGTGCAGCTGCAGCTCGTCTTTAGTTTTCTTTCCAGGTTCTATCGAGATAAGGTTGTGTTTGTCTAATGTTTTTCCTGATTTTTCCTTTATTTTGCATCAATACTTTCCTATTGTTTCCACCATTGTGTGACTTTCACGCTGTTACATTGTTCCTTCTTACCCGATCTCTTCTTTTACTTACACTTCTTCTCTCGTTCTCTTTCTCTCTTTCTCT
>NC_064874.1:2682500-2707500 GCF_943734745.1 Anopheles darlingi | reverse complement strand
TTACCAACTTTTTTTTATTGCATATGTATCCAAGCAGCAGTTGATTTTCACTGAAATTTCACTGCCTCACCATGGTTACAAAAAGCAAAAGCGGTCTCTTCGTACGAAATCGTAGTTAACCGTTTGCGACTTTGCATCGCCGCAGCTGGTCTCTAGGTTCTTTTGGCATTCAAATATCGTTTAACTTAATTAAAGGTTCTTTTAGTAAAAAATATTGTGAGTTGTGTATTATGATAATGTGAGAGAGCAATTCATCGTCATCGAAACTACACAGTGATTCATGCAAAGTAATTATCGAAACACACAGGAGTGCTTACAGTATAAGCTCTTAATGATCCACTTTTTTCAGGTTCTACTATTTTCTACAGTACACACCATCTATTAAATTCAACCGAGTCGAATCCAATCCTTTATGTGTTGTTCAATTAAAAGCAATAATAGGTTCAGCCCGCTGAGCTGCGCCGACCGATGAATAGTTTAATTAGTTCCTCAAAACTTTCCCGGAAACAGCAAATCAATTACGTGGTACATAAATTATGAACTCAATTTCTGTCCCCTCCTCCCGATACTCCCTCGCACAGCATTGTGCCATTGAAATGCGTTCTGAGTGGCTGCGTCAAACCTCGAGAGCAAGGGTAGTGCGATAGAATGGTACCAAGTGGTAAGAGGAAGTGCATTCCTAATTTTCACTTAATGCTCGTGTAAAACACATCCACCATGATGTAGTACAACTTTTTCATAACTCATTCTGCAGCTAGATCTGAGGGGTCCTTTCGTTTTTTTTGTTTTTCAATCTCATTGCAATTTTTCAATGAAATTTAGCCTCAAACTTTCTCTTCGCAAGGCCCAGTGGTGTTTTTAGTGTCAAATTCATAAATTATCGGGCCACCGGCGCTCTTCATTCTCGATCTCCATATCAGCTCATGCCGTGCAAGGCAGCACGATGAGCAGAACCCACTGCTAGTAGGTCGACCGTTGGACGGAGTGTCGTATGCGTACGTACGAGGTGAAGCCCTGCTTGTGGGCTGCTATGTTGGATTTCGGTGCACGCGCGTCTCACATCAGCCGCACCGTTGGCAAGGACATAAATTATAGTTGGCTTTTTCCTATAATCGTTTTTACATGTACACCGAAAGGACCCTCTTTGCCACTGAGGTTCATCGTCCCGTTTGGGTTGCTTCTTCGAGTGGCGCCGATGCGGCAAAAAGCTGCAAAGAACTTGAGACAATGAATCCTCACACTAAAAGGGTGCTGCATGCCGGAGGGAGCGCGAGTGTGCCCGCTTGCCACGGCCAATGGAACGGTTTCGGTTTTTGATGACTTTGAGCTCGCTAAAGTTTATAACAGCCTTATTTATGATCCTTGTGCTTTCCCCTTTCGAAGGACGACTCGCGACCATCCCGTTGAACCGGACCATAGCTACACCGTGTTCTGATGGACGGAATGGCGATGGTC
Organism: Anopheles darlingi; assembly: GCF_943734745.1. Lineage (NCBI taxonomy): Eukaryota > Metazoa > Arthropoda > Insecta > Diptera > Culicidae > Anopheles > Anopheles darlingi. The sequence goes on along the minus strand of NC_064874.1, from coordinate 2,706,045 downwards.
CAAATGGTTCTCTTTTCCACCAAATGCCGTGTGAGATGAAGCAGAATGACGGCGATTGCGACAACTATGATGCTACGAGTTGCTTGAGTGCGCTGCTGCTCGTTCCGTGAATTCGGTCCGACAGCACAAAGCAACCTATGGGTTGCCTGCCTGTCGCCTTGTTCCAGTGCTAAAAGCTTTTTGCGAGCGAGCGAGAAAAAAAACGGATGCGAGCACCGATTGCTCCTTCTAGGTCGTTCCTTTTTGGCGCAGGAGCGAAATTAAAGCTGGCAATTTCACCACGAACCGATCACCAGCCCCCGGACCAGGCCAAGAAGGAGAAGCAGTGCCGTGTGCAGTGCAATGCGCGTACCAGGGTAGATTGCGGTATGTTTTCATCCTTTTCCGTGCTTTCATCTGTAAAATTGCTTTGCTGGCCAGATTTTTTGTGTGTGGTCTCCATCTCCCGCCTTCTACCTGGTGCTTGTCACTGGGGAAGGAAGGTTCACCGGTAAGACAGTGCCTGTGGGTCCTTGGGAAAGCTTTTCCCCTCCTAGTTGGTTTATTTGTTTTCTTGCTTTATCTCACGATCTATTATTTCAATCTGGCCATCGCAGGGTATCGGACGGTAGCAGCAGCAGCAGCAGCAGCAGTAGTGAAGAAATATTTGCACCATTTTCCCGATTCTCCATTGTGGCGGCCCGAACGCTACTACTTTGGCAACCATTTTAAGCGAGCAAAAACTTTTCCGAATGAAAGAGGAACACGAAAAGCTAGCTAAAAGGATGGAAAATACGTCCGACAGGACGTTATTTGCGACTGGTTTCTTGTTAACCCGAGGCGAAAGTGAGACTAAACGGTCAGCTTTGAGCAGGAAGAACGTTGATTGTGACGCATACGCAGGATTTGTGGCGGCAGTAATATTGATGGATGTGAACTTCTTCACAAGTTACCCGCTGAATGTATTGTATTGTTGCGTTACACAGAGATCCGACAAAATACCAATAGATTCCAGAATGTGGTGACACGACTATGAAGAAATGAAAGAAGAATTAGCACACACTCCCGTAGCTTCCTTAAGTAACTTAAGACAGATTAATCTGATCGTGGCGCGGTGCCTTCGATTGAATTTCGGAATGGCAGCAGAGGCCCGGTAGTCCATCACTAGAAGATAATTTCTCTTGTCAATACCTAAGCTTAGATGAAGATTAATGACTTCTCTAAGTAGCGTCCGAAGGCTATAATTTCGGCCGCAGTCCAATCAATAAAATAGTGGTGCGAACAGCACCAGCCAGTGCGTGTTTAATGCCTTAATGCAAGACTCGGCCACTAGAGAGAGGTCATGGTCTATTGCTTTTGCCAATCGACGAAATCCCTCCGACAAGGAATCAGTAGCCACGCATAGACTTTTGCGACGGTCCGTGGGAACGTTGGCCCCGTGGCCATTACCTATCACCCCATGATGCCCATAAGTGCGGCGAGTGTGTGTGCGAGTGCGTGTTTGTCCTTTTCATCATTCGAGGTGATGATAGCTTTTTTCTATGTTTGGTCTGAGCAAGATAACGGAATCGATTGTACGTCTTCCCCCGGACTTCGCACAAACAATCACATAATTAGTGGCACACACAGCGGCGGAGCTTCGTCCGTTCGTCGGCAATGGCAGCCTTCGCATCGGGATGGCTGATCCCGGTGACTGATAGCCCATAATCATCGGCTATAATCTACTGATGTTAGCGCTCGTCGCGTGGCTTGAGGCAACGAACCGAACATAATAATAAGAATGGTCGATTAAGGGTCTGGCATATCAGCAGTTTGTCTCCGGGATGAGTATAACCCGACGATTTCCATCCATGATCGGTATTAATAAAGCTGATGCGAGAGAAAAGGGCGGAGATAATTTAAGGAACCATTATTCTCATGTTAACGAATGTACATCTCAACGAGTGATATCATTCGAACATCAATTAGCACCTCTTATTTAATGGATTGTAAAAAAAAACCCCATACAGGGATGATGGCTGATGGTCCTGTTCAAAGTAGCGACCTCAGGGGGATCTTCTTCCCTGGCATAAATGAATATTTTATACTTTTCACGGTTAAGGAAAATAAAAAAACTGGAGCCGTAAGATATGTTATGGGCTTGCAAAAGGGCAACAATCGCTTTAGTTAAAATTCACCTCCCTCTTCGCAAAACAATCGATTGCCGGTTGCAGTAGGCCTCGACTAGGCCAAGATCCAAGGCATGCCGAACTTTTCACGAACCAACTCATGCAAATTGTCTGCTTGTGAATGAGGATAGTCCAGAGGTTAGCAAGATCGTTACGAAAATATTTCGCTGTTTTAGCCCAGAATTCCCAATCTCACGCTGGGGCACCATTGGCATCCGGCCTTATTACACAACCCATTGTAAGCTATCCAAATATCCAAGGATCGTAAATGAAGAACACTTGGTTGTATAAACAGCAGCTTCAAACACACAAATGGAACCCAAAGCGTTGGTCCTTCCTTTTGCAGAGGGAACCAACCGTTCGAACCCATCTATTTCCTTAACCTTCTCGGTGCCGTCGAGGTCCAATAAAGAAGCATTCACGATTTCCAAACGTCGTGGTTCGTGTTTTAGTTTCTGGCTGCTTTCTGTCTGTCTCATTTCCTGCAAACCTGCTTTAAAACGGCTCGCTAATGGTTGTGCCCTCGTCGCCTAAAAACCTACCTTTTCACCTTTGGCGACACTAACCAGAACCGAGCACCTACAGGATGGTGCTAACGAAGAGAGTCCTTCTGTGGAATGGCAGCCATAAAGCTCGGCGTTACATCACCAACACATTCTTTTCCGCATTTCCACGCTCCAGCGTTTGTGCTGGCAAGGGCACAACTTATTGCCGCTGAAGAATGTCTGGGTCTGGGGAAAATACGTGTCACCTAGCGTGCCAGCAAAACCAGCAAGTACCTCAGCTGCTCAAACAACGAGACAAGGGTTGTTGTTGGGGCTGCTTGCTTAAGCGGAAGCATGGCTGTGGGGCTGTATGGTTCTGAGACAATCAAAATATTTAAATCGTTCTGCGGGAATGAAAGGAAAAATTTAATCTCAATTTAACACAAATACAGGAAGGAAGACGCACCGAAGGATGGGATCCGTTTTAAGCCGTTTTGTTCATTTGGAGCCACTATTCTGGGCCTCACAGGATATACGGCACTTCGCACTCTAGCACCAAAATAACATCAACTACAATGCTTTATGGTATGATGCTGCTCACTATATTCGTGAACTGTTATAAGTTAAATTGAAAACGAATGTTGCCTGCGTTTCTAGAGTGAAAAAACTGTGATCGTACTCTAAATCCTTGGAACAAAGTGCTTTTATACAGTTCTTATTCATCGGGATTGTAGAGATCGTTAACCAAAAACATGAAAAGAAGAATGTGAAGCTAGTGGCTAGCAATTGGCCACCGGTTTGCTGCTAAAAGTAGAGCGTAATTTAGCGAAATGAACTTATCCAAAAGGCACCACGTGCTTGGCATTTGGCAAGGTGATTGCATTTCGCCGTTTCTTTCCAGTCATTTCAGCGAAAGAGGTAGAAACTTTTCCAAAATCATGGTCCTTTATGTCGTTCTCAGGTGGTTACACAGTACTTTATGCATTGCTCGCCAATTCGCTGGCCGCATGGAAGGCAATAAACCATGAAAACCCATTCCGGTGCCTGAAACACGGTGGAAGGTGTGTCCAGCAGCTGCGCGCAAGGAAAGTTTCTAGAACGGATCACTGCAGGGCATTCTATGCGGCGACGATGGTGCTTCAATCGACGGGAACAAACATGAAATTGTAACATATTGTAGCGACTTCCAACTTTGAGAAAGCATGGCATTTCGCTTGTTCAAGGAAAGTAAACATTTCGCTAAATCCGTTGCAAGGGAAGAACCAGAACCAGAACGGAACACGGAGGACGCCGGTACAAGCGCTTGCACACACACTCTCTCACTCGTCAAAACCACGCTGAACCGGTTGCGGGCGTTTAAGCACAATTTTATCCTTCCGAGAGATTTTATCATCGAATTACATGCACAGGATGATTTATTTGATCTATTTGGATGTTTCTGCAAGGTTTAAGAAGCGAAAAGCTGGCATTTTCTATTGCAAATCCCACACAGTCAGCTGCTGAATCGGAGTGTGCGTGAAACGATGCCGGTGAACACGCACACCAAGCCTGCACCCGGTTCGATACCAACGCCTCGATTTTACCGCGTTTTCTGAATTTCGGTTCTTCTAGAATTTAAATTTTACCTACTTTTACGATGCACCCTTCTAAATGGAGCATTCTGCAAGATGCCTGGCCAACTGCAATTAGCCTTTCTATGCCGGTAAACTCGTCTTCAGGGCGGAACAGAGTCAGAAAGGTACGGTTCAAGGGCAGGTCAATAAGGTAGTCAGGTAGATAGAAAAATGTTTGTCGAACTGTCTGGAGAATGTAAAATTAAGTTTTCTTAAGAACAGGGGTTTGTATTTTATTCTAAGTAGGCCAATTTTATCTTCTCGTTATGCCGAAACAAAACGAGTTGGTGTTGGTATCCGGCGTACAGATACAGCGAGAGTGTGTTGGTTCGCTCTCTACCCTGTTAACCTTTTCTCAGATGGCCTGACTTTTCTTCAAAATTTAAGCTAAATTTAACTTACATTAAATTATAAAAACCGTGTTGTAGGAGCCTCAAGAAAGAGGTATCGCTTTCAAAACACCGGTCTCAGTCCCGGTTTGTCTTGGGGTAAAGGACAGCTGCTACCGCCTTGAATAGAAAGAGGAAGACACGATAGAGCCGTCTCGCTTGCTCCTACATGCGCACCTCCGACCGTCTGAGAATTGGTTAACAGGGCAGAGAGCGCACCAACACACTCTTGCTGTACCGCCGGACTCCAACACCAACTCGTTTTGTTTCGACATAACGAGAAGGTAAAATTGGCCTACTTAGAATAAAATGCAAAATCCTGTTCTTAAGAAAACTTAATTTTACAATCTCCAGACAGTTCGACAAACATTTTTCTATCTACCTGACTACCTACCAATTGATCGGCCCTTGAACCGTACCTTTCTGACTCTGTTCCGCCCTGAAGCCGATTTTACCTACATAGAAAGGTTAATTGCAGTTGGCCAGGCATCTTGCAGAATGACCCATTTAGAAGGGTGCATCTTAAAAGTGGGTAAATTTTGAATTCTAGAAGAACCGAAATTCAGAAAACGCGGTAAAATCGAGGCGTTGGTATCGAACCGGGTGCAGGCTTGGTGTGCGTGTTCACCGGCATCGTTTCACGCACACTCCGATTCAGCAGCTGACCGTGTGGGATTTGCCATCGAAAATGCCACCTTTTCACTTCTTAAGCCTTGCAGAAATATCAAAATAGATCAAACAAATCATCCTGTGCATGTAATTCGATGACAAAATCTCTCGGAAGGATAAAATTGTGCTTAAACGCCCGCAACCGGTTCAGCGTGGTTTTCGACGGTGAGAGAGTGTGTGTGCAAGCGCTCGTAACTGTGCGGCTACCTGCGCTATAGTTAAATACAGGGGGCCGGTCATCGCTCCGACGTCACTCGTGTTCTGGACCTGGCCCGCCGTCGTGGTGTTGCTCGAGTGGGCACGCCATGGCGGTGCTGTGCCCTTGAAAGAATTTTTCCTGGCAGCGGTGTCCGGCGGAGACCGTTCTTTTCATTAAGTAACGGTACGGAGTGTGTTCAGTGTTGCTGCAGTTAAGTTAATATTGTGCATATCCGTGCCCGTGACCGATTTTCCGTGTCTGCCGTGAGTGAGATTCGTCTTATCGCCGCATGGTGCTGGTGGATTCTCGCCAAGATGGCGTCGAGCGGAGCAGCAGGCGTCGGTAGACACGTGGGATTTTGGATATCGGGACTCCGTGAACACGAGTCGATCCTCTAGTTAATATTAGTCCTGCGGCATCTGGCCACCATGCTTGGTAAGTAAGAGAGAGCATCTGTGAAACGCCGTTTGAAAAGCGTGAAATTAACGTCAGCGCATTTTTTCACAGATAAGCGTGTGCGGCGGATGTCACGGACGGGTGCTACGCCTTCGCCGGAGATGACGGCTGTCGTCTGACGAGGCGTAACTCAGCATCTTTTTTTATTGTCAACATGAGCATTCGTATGAGACGTGGGATATCGGTGCATCATCGGAGTCATCGCTTGGCTTATTCCAAAGGAGTTTTGGCCAGCTTATCATACTCATGGTGTCGTCACAGCAAGCCGGCTCCGGATGGAAAAAGTGTGCACGTTAATATGCGTGTGTGTGTCTGTTCGATGAACGCATGCGCATTGGTCGCCGACGTTCTCTGCTTGTCCTGTTGGTTAACGATAGCGGTAGGGGACAGCCAGGAGCAAGGCCATGTGTTCTGTGGCAGTTAAGAAGCTCATTCAGTCGAATTTCTTTCAACATATGATTCAATTACACGGCTTGAAAATATTTCTGATAAAAGAATAGTATGCATGCGTGTGACGGGACACGTCATTCGCTGCAGTTGCTCAACTTAACCATTCGAATTTCTCAATATTTTCTATACCCTAAAGATTAGACACAAACCGTGTCATCAAATGGTGTTAGATTGTTGGCAGTTGCTTTGCTATTTTTATTTTTTTTGTTTCTCCAGTTGTTCTCGCGATAGTCATCATGAATGAAGGTATTCAACTTAATTATGATTCTGGTTCAGCCACACGAATTTCTTTCAAATTCTATTGCATCGAATTAAATTTCTGATAACACAGTGCGAAAGTACGAAAATGCGTGATATTATCACTACGGAAATAGATTGATCGGAGCTGTGGAAGTGTATTTCAAAACTTCTAAAGCATAATAAATCTGTTTGCTTTGTATAAATTGTTCGGATTTTCGTCTAGTTATTGAAAGTGCCTCTTCATCGGAGAGTTCCTTAAATTTCACATATTTCAGCGTTTTTGTGGGTCAAATTTTACCTTCGCCAACTTTTCCAGGATTCCATAGTGAACTGTTCGGTAATTTGCTTAATCATAATGAAGAAAGAAATAAGATTCTAAGGCAATTATAATTCTAATCTCACTGACGCAACGATCCCATGGGGACACGGAGGTGTTCGCTGGCGGGATATTTTAATCTCATTTTAATAAGTTGCATCTCCCACGGCGCTCCTCCCGTGTCCCACAGCATCATCTGGATTGTAAATTAGCTAGTATTTCCAGCATCGGCGGCATGGTTTAGCGAGCTGAAAAAGCGTTACGCTGAAATTGGCTGTTTCTTCTGCTCCACCCAAAAATACAATAATCATGCTCATTCAAGCAGACCCCGTACCCCGGGGGTGAATGTAACAGAAGCGTTCTGAGGCCAGAACAGAACCGTCCTCACCCCCCTGGCCATTCCTCTTTGAAAGGTCGCCAGGATCGTATCGAACGCAAGGCCGTCGTTTGCTAAGCCGACCCGAATAAGAAGAGGTTCATGCAACCTCTAGAGGTGCTGGCACGGCAGGCAGATGGTACCATAGTGTCAACAAGATGTCCAACGGTGTATGGCGAAATGAGATTGAAATAATTATGTAAAGTAAATATTTAAGATTGGTCTCTGGCCGCCGCCAGCACACTGCCGCCCCCACAGAGCATTCCCCCATTGTGGGTGATTTAATTTAAGATTAAACCTTCTCAGACACACAGAGGGGAGGGCGTGTGAAGCTCTACTGTGTCACCTTCCACCAACCGATTCCAGTTCTTCGCCACGATGGCGTAAATGTCGCCAATTCATTCGACCGTGATCATGTTAAATTCCTTCTCTAGCAGTACTACTCCCGCTGATGATTGCCTTTGCTTTTGTCTATTTTCAGAACGTGGCCACGGCGAGACACGACGGTGACTTTCCTCGGCACTCGGTGGAGACGCGTGAGTATCGAAGTGTGCTTTGGCTGGAGGTTGCCATCTAGTAGGCTGGATTGTGAATTGCATTACCAATTGGTGACGACGCAGGCTTGTCCTGGCCGTCGAAAAAAAAAAAGTCAAACAAAATTACGATTCCGAAGGTGTGTGGGAGTGTTAGCAGATGGGGAATCCGAGTAGACCGGGATCAGGGTGAGCTTTTCAGATTTCAAAAAGAACTAGCAGCACCACGGCACTATCTCTAGTTTTGGCTGGTGGGATAGAACAAGATGGCGAGTTGGGTAGAGATCCCTTGGATCTTTGCGCAGTAGTCAGTAAGTGAGTATGTTTTTTTCTGCGGAATTGACAAATCGACTACCGTTTGTGAGGAGGAAGATGATGCCATGATGGATGATCGAAGTGCAGGAAACAGAACGACGAAGCATAGCAAACTATGATGGTTATGCGAACGGAGCACTAGAGCGAAGAGGAGGTTACTACCTAGAACATTAGCAGCACTACTATGTATCAAAGTGTACCCCAAAGTGTATGTATGTGTCGGTATGTTTGTGTGTGTGTGGCTGTTGTATGTGTGAAGATTCTTCTGGGAAAGCAAGCAGCAAGACACATCATCACATCACATCGTTCCACATTCTTCTGCCTTTTTAACTCTAGAACCTCGAGAACTTATGAGCTGCTGCTGCAGTCCCGTGAAACATGGTACGCGGCATTCAATCAAAATCAATACCACAGTCCTTATACATCCTTAGCCACAGAGACGTCTCTCAGCCATCGTGCGCGCAGCATGAAGTTAAATTATTAATGATAAGCAACAAAATCCAGATAGAGAGAAGAAAACAGGAAAGGAAAAGGAGAAACACTAAGCATTAGAGAGTCGCATAGCATTACGTATTCATGGTTATGCTGGTCATAACTTTCGCGTATCGATTAAACCAAACCAAAGGTAGGCAAAATATATCGTCATTTCTGAAAGTTTCTTCGTTCAGTGAGGTCCCTCGACATCGCAAGATGTTAAGGCGAGGGGGTGAGTTTCGAATCGAATCAGTTGGAATAGGTATGTGGAACCGCTCCGGAAGATGGCGCAGTGGAGCTGCTGAGTACGGGGTCGGTCGGCTGGAATCGAGGGAGTTTCTTTACCCAATCACTAATTAAAATCAATGTTACATATCTCCCGCCCAGATCCGTAGGATGGTACCGGTGGTGGTTCCGTCTACCGAACGATAGCTTAGACTTGGGCCTAGAGAAGGAGGAGGAGAGCAACGAAGCCACTGGGAGCTTGTGCTTCAAGAGGCACACCCATACACGCTCCTTCCGAAGCATGATGAACTCAAATATCCAAATTAACCGATCGCTACATTTTCTCAACCCAAATCAGATAGCGAAGGAAACGAGCGTCGAGTGCTCATGCCAGGGAGAAAGCGAGAGACGGAAGGATCGAAGGAAGGAAGAAAGACGAGAAGGTACGGCGAGCAAATTAATTTGCTTAATGGAGTAATCAGGAGCGTTCGATAAACAAAACTAGCTAGCGAAGGAAGGAACCATTTTCACTGCTATTTCGAGGATTTGGTCGTTATCCCGTTCCATTCTCGTGCTCCATTCGCATCGATTGGTTTCGAAGAACCACTGCTCTAGCTTGCTTGCACTACGTTACCCTAGAAGTCCTAGCAGGTTGATCTTAACCTAGGAGGAAAGAGTCTAACGGCGGACTCCACACGCCCTCTCCATGTTCACACAGGTCTAAGTTATCGTTCCGTGGCGAAAACGTCGTCGTCCACCTTTAGAGAGGGGTATTGAAAAGCAAAAAAAGTAAAAAAAAATAAAATAAAATCAATTGTGATGTATCCTTGTGAACGGTTAGTGCAAAACTGCAGAGGGTGAGCGCGAAGGACAAAGGGGCGCCGCCACAAAGCCTCTCTCTGATGGTGGTTTTCCAGAGATGGGATGTGTTGTACTAGCCGTTAGAAAATCACATCCATTTCGTCCGTTTGACGTCCGCCTCTCCACTGATATTGACTGATAATGGTTAAATTTTAAACGTACATTTACTACTCAGAGTCCTCTCTCCTAAGTAGCGAGTATATATAGTAAGAGCCTAGAGCCTAGTGCTGCAGACGGAGGCTGCATGCTCACCAAATGATTATTAACCGAAAACCCTGTTAATCTACTTGTTGAATCTTATATCTTGTGGTTGATGGCATAGTCCGGTTGTAACAGGAGAATACTGCTGAACATTTAGTCCTCTCTGACAAACCCAAGGGGCAGTTACCTGGGAGTATTCGCGATCGCTACGGAATCCTATGCAAACAAAATCCTTCCTATATTTTATGTACCACGACGGAGAGAGAGAGAAAGGAAGTATAACAGATGTTTAGCAGTTGCAGCATATTATACAGACGTGTTAACAGGAGGTGGCGAACAGCGTTGTGTCCCTTTTGCAAGGGATCCGGTTAATGCAGGACATGCTAGCAATGAATAGGCGTTGCGTGTTAATGAGCTTGAATACGGAAGATAAGAAGAGAAAACACACACACTCCCGGATACATACAGAAGATATCAAATATTAAACCACACTGTTCCATACTACTTGACTCATTGCTTTACAGTTTAAATTCAACTTCGCTCAAAGCCGTCGCCCTTTTAGCTTACTCGAAATCCGCTGCTTTTGCGTTTAATCGAAGCAAAACCAAACGAGATACCATTTAAGGATACCACTTTTTCTACACAAATCGTTTTCCGTGCACACCATCGTTTAGAAAGGAAGACCATTTTAGTCCATTTTACTAACTCAACTCCGCATTGCATACCGCCAAGCATATATTGTAGCGTGAGAAAAGGGTACACACTACGACGAGGAGACGTTCTGGAAACAGTTCGAGCGAATTTGCTTAAGCCAAACTCCCTTACTCCCCTTACATAACAGTTTTGATAAAGCTCAATTTCTTAACAAACAATACTCGTGTGACCACGCGACAGGACAGCATCAGATCAAGAGATGCGTGTGCGAAGAGAGAGACAAAATCGATGGCTAGTTTGCCTTAATTAAAAGAAAACAGAGCGAACGAGGTGAAGGCGAGGTGAGGAGGTAGATTGAGAGATTTTCCGATCGCAGCCTACACTTTCTGGGCGCGCGTTTTCGTCCCTTCCGACTTCAGCAACAATTGAAACAATCAAATTTTGGGCTGGGAAGTAGCATTATTCCATGACAACCCCAGATTTCGCAGATACAATCCCACACTGGCCGACCCGGTTATTAAGAATGTTAAGAAATTCCTTAAAAATTAAAAAAACAAAAAACGAAATGAACCCAAAAACTAACAAAAAATACAAAAAATATCAAACAACAATGAAGCGCTTCGCTGGATTCTTTTCCTTCTCCCCGGCTGCACGTGCTGCATGGCATTCTGCAGGTAAGCTATGATGACATTTCAAAATGCCACAGATTCACTTTGTTCTTGTAGGTTTCCAGCGCAGTAGCCAGAGCATACGAGCAATTGTCGTTTGGTTGTTATGGGGTTGCTGTGGCCTACTTCGTTACTTTCCAAACAAGTCAACAAGTCCTCATGTTAGCAAAACCCGTCGTCAAGTTCCGCTAGTATAACACTGATTGCCTTGACTTTGTAGTCTTGCTGCACCATCGCTCGGTTGCTTGGTTCATGTGGTTAATTGCGGTTCGGTGCAGATATGGCTGCAAACAGCGCAATAGAGAGATGGAGAGAGGGAAACCAGCGGCCTACCAATTGTACTTGTTGTCTGATGTCCGCATAGAAAAAAGGCTTCTCGTTTCATGTTAAGCCGTGTGGTTGTCATACAAAGACTGCTATATACTGGGCGCAGTTCTCTCTTCGGGTTTTCCGCATGCATTTGCATATCGATGGCCCGGACATACTGGAGATTTGTGGGACCAACCGAGCCAACGCAAACAACAGTCTGCTGGCTGCAAAAGTTCCCCGGATACCGGTTGACAAAAGGTAAAACAACGACCTAACCAAACGCGTCTTGTAATACGGTTTAGTCCGTAACGGAATCCGAGGACACCACCGACACGGTAGCATTGCGGTCATGGAGGGATGGCAAAACGATTAAATTTTTAATTGCTCCATACATCATCGTGATGAATGAATTTGCCGGCCATTCGCGTGCGGCGAGAAGGTGCAAACCGGAATTGGAAGAATCGGACCCAGGTTCTCAAGAAAGCGAGCAGCGAGAAAATGAACCCCGAATATAATAGCGTTATTATCAAGATGATGCTTCTGCTGGAAGGTTTGTGAAAATGCAGCAAATCATGGGAAAATTGTGTTTATTTGAGGAGGAGATAAAGAGAAACACGTGGCCAAATCGTCGACCGATCTTTGCGGCTCCGACGGAATCGTGTTGCGCGAGAGGAGTTGTTGGTTATTGTATTACATCATCGGCTACTCTAAGCGCAGCTCAGTGCTAAAATGTAGAATTTGTTGCGCACTTTCAGGGCATGCTAGGTCTAACTTTGGAATGAAACATTATTCATCACTGTGTGTTGAGTAGCATCGTCTGCTTTGACCACATATTCCGGCAGATTGACATCGGAATTTCTAAGCACACGTACACACCACCACGACATGATACAGTTGGAGAAATTAGCAGAAAGGGGATTATTACCGGAATGTTCTCTCGAGTACCCCCGCTGCACAGCATAATTGTTACTGCGTTGTTTCCAGGCTTCCTCTGATGAGCCATTTGGAACTTTTGTTGCTTTTTGTTGGACGTTGCATGGAATATCCCTTCTCGACAGTATTAACGTTAATGTGACCATTTGGGAATCCTATCGAGCAAAACTCTCCGGCAACTTTCCAACACCAACCGTCACGAGATCCGTGTTGCGCGCACTATAATAAATTGAATAAAAAAACAGCTGCTGCCCAACAATTCCATCCCCCCCGCGGAAAGGGCTGGTGGACACTGGTGCACTCGGTGCATAATTTATGGGTAACGTGTGCCAGCAAATTGAAAACTTCACACCCGGAACGGATGGAAAGGCCGGCGTTTGTGGTGGTGGTGGCGGCGAGGGAGCGAATTAAATTCGTAACAAGCTAATTTGATGTTCATTTCCCAATGCCAATCCGGGATACTCGTCATCGGATTACGTATCCTCTCTCGGTGCTCTCTGTGCGACCAAAAGTGATTCCGCAAACCATCCATTGGTCCACACCACACCACACCAATGGCCGTTTGGACTTTGCGAACCACAGCTCTGGATAGTAGGAATGGCAATTAGGGTCACATGGGATGGAATGGGGGAGGGTTGCATTCGTTGAAATGCATTCGTTGTTATCCCTTCACTCTCGGTATAGTTCCCAGCAGATGGGCCATGGGTGGGTACCGCGGTAGATACGCCGGTTGATGGGTACCCCCAGTAATGGGAATTGTGTCGTGCGCCCTGGCAACCCTTGGCCTATGCAGAAGAAATATCGATGAGATCCGGAGCGAAATGCGGAATGCATCAAAAATACTTTCTCCCTTGCTTCACGGACGGCTCTCCGGATATTGGATTGAAATAATGATCCACCGGAAGTGGATAGTGAGGTGCCGATTTTGGAAAGATCGGTCAAAATAGTTCATTATTTTTTAACATTATTTTTTGATTGAAAGTGGGTTACCATTGGTAATGTTAATTTTTTAAAAATCGAAAAGTTTTCAATGCAAATGCCCTAAAAAACAAATGTTTCAATGAAGAGAAATTTGCGGTCACTCTCTTTTGAGGGAATTAAGGATTCATAAGAAAGGTCGAATATTGGTATCGAGAAAGGATTGGCGGTCAATTGGATTAAAATGGCCGACATACGGGATCGTCGTAGTGTGCGATGCCGAGCATCATGAGAGACAGAGCACACTCTCGCACGCCAAAAAATGCTGACCAGTAGCAGACGATGATGATGATGATGATGATGATGATGAGAGGATGGGGAAAAGGTTTATCACGTTTTTCATCCCTTGCACCCGCCAACCCGGGGCCACGTCCGTAAGCCAACCGCAGGTGCTCGAAGTACCGCAATGAGAGGCCCGAGCCTGGTGACCTGTTGCGACGGGCAACGGAATTAAAATAATTATGTTATCGGGAAATAAATTATTGGTAATATTAATGAACATTTATTCCGCAGCAGCAAACACCGGGGATTCCCGGGTGCAGGCGTATCGTTGTGTGCCCGTCGATGCGGTCATTGGGTTCGGTTTTTATCATGATACACCCTCCGTCAGCATCAGCATCAGCGTGCGGTAAACCTAATGAGGATTCAGGGATCGTGACCCGCCCTCCTGCCCCGATGCGGGTCGGAGGTGAATTGACGAAATAATTTAGTGGCTCCAGGTTGGTATTCCACTTGTAACGCTTTAATTATCGGTGTGGGTTCGAACGAGCTAAGCACTCGCTGGAACCGGTGAATGGGGGACCCAAAAAAGGGCACATCCTGCTGCCGTTCGGTGAATGCCATTATGCTGTGATGGCAATTTTAGCAATATGCGCTCCTTTAACTGTGGGCAAATGATGGCAGATTAGAGTGCGTACGTGCCACTAGCGATAAATCGTCGCACCGCCGATTGGCGACCCCAAAAAAGCTCCGCTTCGTTAGCGGCGCGCAGTGAATTGATTTCCAATTTGTCGGGAATTAGAATGGAAACCAGAAACTATTCGCTGAAGTTCGCCAAAAAGGGAAACATTGAAAAGTCACGATCCAGGGTTTTTGTCACGCGATGTGCAGCGATGATACCCGGTGGTTTCCCGGTCCCGGTTCCCGGTGCCACACAACTAATGATTGTTCGTTCGCTAGATCGGTCACGAGGCTCCCCGAAAGGGTTTCAAGGGTTCCGGGACCCAACTAATCAGTGGGACCACGTGGGTCCTCCAATTCAATCTCTCGGGATTATTCATTCAAATGCCATCACCATGGTGATCAGTGGCAGTAGGCAACCGGTCCGGCAACGGCAACGGCCTGCCTGAGTAATTAGTAATTCGGTGATTAATGCGTTCGGCGTAATGGTGAGTTAAGGTAGATTATTATTTTAATTACCAGTTCATTGGTTGTCCTGTGGTCAGAATGTGAGAATAGTTTGTTGTTTCAGAAATGTCCCAACAATTCTACAGGGAACTTGTTTAATCTGTTGGGTTTTTAAAATGACGCTTCCATTCAAAAAGAAAAGGTAATGATTCCAGGTAAATGATTCATTCACGAACTATTAAACAATGGCTTATGCTTTGAGTGGATTTAGCTCGTAATACCCTTTGCAATCGGCTTATGTTAGTACGGTACTCTGAAATCCTTTTTGCGATAAATTAATGTTGGCCTTAAAATGAGAAATGCTCCGTTCGGAATCAATAGGGAATAATCGTTCGTCCGTCTGGTCACGGTAATAACCATTCTAGTGAAAGCCAATCCTTGTAGGACTGTCATGTATGCACCTTGCGAAAATAATCAAGTCGGCCGCGACGAGCGTACATCACAGTAGTCATTGTGAAACAAGCTAAAAGAGCGGCTGCGTTTTATATACTCGTTGAAATAAAGAATTAAAATTGTGAACCATACACAATAGGACGATCGTACTTACCGTCAATCAGGACAGGATATTGAAGAGAAACGAACTTTTGAACCATTTTTCAGTCTTCCCGTAGCAAGCCGGTAGGCAGTATGATAATCAAAAGAACTCTTACCTTTCATCTGCAACGTATGGAAGTGGAACGCTTTTCTGAAGCATAAATGAAGAACTCACAGGTGGGTTTCATAGAAAAGAAATGATCAATTTATTTTAGTCTATGCAACATGATTACTTACATTAGAGTCGTATTTGCATATACTGGATTGCAATATGATTATGTGAATCGACTACGATGAGCAATAGGGGATGAAACGAGTGCTCTACACACAGCCCTCAACAATCCACAACAGTGTTGGTGATTGAAGTGGTTTCTATCGGGGGAAATCATATTGAAATTCTTAAGAGAACCTAAACCGCCTTCTTATCGGATTAAAAGAAACTTCTGATGCTACTACTGATGATCTGATAAATTCTGGGAGTACAAATAGGCGTAAGGAGTGTGTGTGTGTGTGTGTTTAGATGTTGTAGGTTATTGCGGAACCGTATGATTGATAACAACATTGCAATGGGAGAGGGGCTATAGAAGGGGGCGCCTTAGACAAACCTCCTTCTCATAGAGATCTCTTTTCATTAAACGTATAACTAAGCTAATCTCCAGCTGCTGCTGTGTACTATGCCTTTCTATTTACAATGGTTGGCACCCCGGGGCCACGGGGTGATTGATTTGCTGTTTAAAAGTTCTTAAGAAGAGCGAAGGACTTCTTTGGTATTCGAGGTACAGTGCGAAAGGGAGAAGGGGAAGGGGAAGGGGGTGGCTAGTAGAGAGAATGCTTTGCTTTTGATATCGTTTGATATCAATCATGCATGGTGGCGTGAGAGATTTCCATTATCTTCTGTCTGTCTGTCTGCGTGTGTGTGTGTGTACTTTGTGTGGTGAAGCCAATGGATTATTTACATCATGAGAGTTAAGGGTCGACCGACCGACTGCAACTAAAATTAGTGTGATGCGTGCGTGTGTGTCTGTTCACCTGGTAACCTGGCGCAGTGGATTGCATCGATAAGCGCGTGCGAGCATCATCCCGATTACACCCACTCAACACACAGGCTTATAACATATTCAGACTGCATTACACAAATCGCATGTACTTGTCTCTTAAGCGCTCTCTCTCTCTCTCTCTCTCTCTCTCTCTCTCTCTCTCTCTCTCTTTGTTCAATACACCGTCCGTCATCTTCATCGCCGCACACTAGATGCTTCGGTAAATGGGGAAAACATGTTCTCAATCAAAGTGGGACGTCTAGGATTTGACTAACTAACAGAGCTATACACAATGATATTCGGAATGGTAGATTCGCGCGGAACACACGTACACGTACTTTACAAACAGGAGTGTGCCTCCGTGTACGGGAGGAGGAGGAGGAGGAGGTGGAGCACAGATCATCATCGCTCATTTCGCCGCCACAGCCACCGAATTGTGGCCGCTCTGCTCTGTCGGGTCGCGTCGGGTTTACACCGTAAATCACCTGCCGGCCACACCGCCGATCGATTGAAGCAGCCAGCACACCCAGGACGATGTTAATGATAATATTAAATTTTTACTGCCACCGGCCACGTAGTGCGCCCAGAGGTCGCACAGAATGCCACCGAGGCCACCGAGGGTGAAGCGGTGGCGGCTAAAGCTGCGATTATTTATTAAAATGCTATTAGCGCTGCTATTGCCGTGCTGCATTGCGGCCGGTTGCTCTCCATTGATGACGTGCACGACGACACTGGCGGAATCTGTGGAAGAGACGAGACAGAGAGAAGAGACGCCAGACGCGGGGGTTTAGAGGTCGGTGAGAAAATGATACTAATTACAGGATTTCGAAATTATGATGACCACCATCACCACCACCAGGAGGAATGTGGAACCCTTATGATTATTCTATCGCATATTGGACCCGAAGGCCGTCGCCGGATGATGAGGCATCAAACACGAATTATGTGCATTGGACTGTGTATGAAACGCGCGGGGCATCGTAATTGGACGCAACTCGTCATCAATGCGCTCACTATTAATGCGAACTAATCAATTGCAGTGGCCATTGCTCTTTGATGCCGCTCGCTCCGGGGGGCCGGAACAGTATTGAATACGACGACGCCAACGCATTAACATACTAATTGTAATTGAGCTTTACATTCGCTTTCGCGTCTGTCTATTCTAATCGTGAGCAGGAGCGTGCGCATTGGCAAACGGAAAATGCAATCGATCGGCCCAGTATAGTACAGTACAGTACGGTCGGGATACGGGCAAAGAAAATGCATTTTTTCCTCCGATCCATTAGTAGCTCGCCTGCGTCGAGCGTATGTTTTATTCATCACATTCAAATGGCACCCCCAAGCGCATAGTTCCCGTGGTTTCACTTTGTTCTCTTTGCACACTTTACAACTGCATCCATTGTTTGGCGATTTAGAAGCGGAAGCTAATCGCAACCACGAGGCAAACCCGTTTGGATCGTCGTTGATTGTAAAACAATCGACCGTCCAGTTGGTGTCCAACCAAGGGAAAGGGAACTGGATCCCCCTTTTTTTGCCTTTATCAATGCCACGACACGGAATATGCATTAATTGTCGGTGCGGCCGCTGCTGGTGCTCCTTTTCCATAAACAGAAGATAATTTTCCGAAGAAGCTTTCCGTCCCAAAACTTGAGCCGCAGATAAAAGGGGGTTTCATTTTGGCGCACTAAATGGTTAAAGATTGCGGCCAAAGATAAATCATGCCACGGCAGTGGTGGTGGTGATGTCAAGCAAATATGCTTCTTTCCCCTTTCAACGGAACCGTTTCGCACCACGTTTTGGGGTGCTGGTGGCATCCCGCCCGGCTGGGAAATGATGATGATGATGATGATGCTCATGATGAAGCAAATGAGCAAATGAAGAGCAAAGACAACACGCGATGCACGTGAACGCCCTCTGCCCTGGGACTAACTATCCGTGTCGTTTGTTTAACGAAGGAACAGTAGCAGCAGCAGCTTCTTGGATATAATCTACCACGTGGTTGTCGGTGAGCAGTTTTGTGTTTATTTCCTTCATTTACATGCTAATTCTCAGATCGTAGCAGGCGTGGACCCGTGAAAGCCGCGGCGGACTCTAATAGAGGTGGTCTGGTCTCGTGTCCTCGGAGCGTCGTGTTTTGCATGCTTTTTACCGTGTTATTGCCTGCCGACTACACAAAGTATCATTTCATTTGGCTGCTCTTCTTTGGTTGATCTCGCTGGAAGGATCTTGGCACGTTTATCAACTCATACGGACGGACGCACGCACGCACGCACGGTGTGGTTGGTCGTTTCCTGTTTTCCCACCGCCGACACAGAACCGTGGACACTACCTTCGCTGAAAGGAAGGAGCGCGCAGGATGTCGTCCGAATCGAACCCGTTGTCGGCACAAGAAGAGGCCACTTTTATCTTTTGAGCCCGAGTCCCGCTTTTTCCGCACTCTTAATTATTCCACGTTGCACGTCGTCGTCGTCGTCGTGGTAGTGGCTGTGGGTCTGCGCTGGCCAGGTCACGGCCAGCTCGTACACGGTACGGCGGAATCCTTTCGCTGCGTGTTACCGAGACGACGGCTACGTGACTGTGAGTTGAAAGGGGAAAGAGCAGCACCAGCACCAGAAGGACACCCGTGTGCCCAGTGCAATCGTATCCGTGCGCAATTGTCACTTGGGTCACATGGGGCCAACATCACGGGAGAGTAACCATCTGGCCCACCTCGAGGTCGAGATCAAATGGAGGCGCCTGGACACGCGTGGTGTGTGTGTGTATGTGTTCTTTGCAAGTTTTTCGTCCTTTTTTACTGTTCACTGTTCTGCAACCGGCAGCCGGAGCAGCAGCAGCCTGGCTAGTACCGAGTGTTTGCATTTGTTTCTTGCCCGCCTCCTTGCACCATACGGCAGGCCAGGTACCCGGGAGAAAGGAATTAATATTCATCGTTTATGTTCCCGTTTTAAATTAAACATTCTAGACCAACGTAGTATAGGTGCACGGAACGAAACGGAACGGAACGGTTGAACGTGCTGCTCTTGGCTTACATCCTCCGTGTGCACGAGGACACGTGTTTGTGTGGCCAACGCCGACACCGGTCCGGAGTCTTTGGGACTTCCGGAAGACCACTTGTCCGGGGCTGTCCGGGAGTTGCACGTGCTCCATGTGTCTCTCCGGGAGCGTAAACGAGTGATATGAATAATGAAGCCAGATAGTCCATGTGTTTGTATGTGTGGCCACGGTACACGGGTCCACAGGTGTACGCAAGGTTGCTGGCACGGCGTCCAGGATCCCGGACGCTCCTGATACTCTCATCATGGGACGGAAGCACATGTCTGTTCGTCCATTGGTTTTTTGCTTTTACCGCGATGCTCACGGCGATGTCATATGGTGGTTGCTTGTGGTTCTAGCCAAAGACCTTTGGCTAAAATAACCATTAATATCTAGCGCAGCTTTCCCCCCGCCGCCATGCATGCAGCTGGTGCACCAGGTCCATGGCCATGAGGAGGATGAAAAACGGGAGGAGTAAAAACGAATCATCCTCAGGTGCCGGACCGGGAGTGTGCTGTATGGTTTAAGAGCTAGCATAGCCACAGTAGATGGGCCCTGGGCTCTTACCATCCCCTCTCCCCAAAATCCCGATCTCCTTGACGGCGAAGACGAAGGCTTTCAAGACTTTCGAGACCTCAAAGCACCTTTTTCTCCCTCCCCGGCCCGTGGTTCGCGAAGGGTCTTTGGTCTGGATTGCATCCAAGGATTTCTGGTCGCTGGTCCGCTGGAGGGTCTCAGAGGGGCTTTGGGCTTTGAAATCAGTGTCTCATTTGAATATCGTGGCCCCGGATCATCGGACCGACTACCGGCCGGGTCGGGCAGCAGGCGCATGAGAATGGATGAAGTGGATGGTGGCCTTTCGGGTGGACGATGATGATGATGATGATGAAGCGCCTGCGCCTCTCGGTCGGTCTGCCATGATTATGCCCAAAGTTTTCGGGGACCATTTACGCGAGAAGACCTTGAAGGATGGACACCACTGCGGGGACCCTCTTCTCTGCGTTTCACGTTTCCCTAATAATTCAAGCTTAAGGGTGCAATGTTTGGTTATATATGTTTGGGAGTACTTTTGTGCCTTAGTGTGTGTGTGCGCGCGCGCATCAAGGGTCAGTGCCTGCTAGGGATAGTGGATTTAGTTGCTTGCCTTCCTACAGGACAATGGACTTGATCATGATAGACGCTCGCATCGCAACGTAAACGGCGCTTTGATGTCCCGCTTCTCTGTTTTCGGTGCAGAGCAGCGGCAGCGACGGTTGGTGGCGCGCATAATGCTTCTAACGAATGCCTTTTACTTTTGAAATGTGTTTTGTTCCTTCCAGCAGCAGCAGCAGCATCACCACGCCCGTTAGCCTGTGCTGCAGCTAGTTGTGACTGTTTGAAGTAGCGAAGAACATCGCGAACATCGCGAACTCCGCGGGATAAAAAGCTCCCGGGATTTATCGCCTTGGCGTGCAGTGTCCACGGGATAACGAAATGGGGGAAGAGGCAGAGAGTGTGGTGCTTTAATTTTCCAAATTCCACTCCGTCTTATGCTTCTTTCAACAAACAACGGCCTTGGTTTCGGTTGTTACAACGGCGTGCCTCTGACTGCTGGAAGCTATTTTCGTAGCAGCAGCAGCAGCAGCAGCAGCAGCAAATCGATGATTTTCGAGGCCGTTATAAATGGCTAGCGATCCATCAAATTATGCATAATAGATAGACATTCGTCCCGTGGGGGGCACAGAGAGAGTGGGAGGAGAAGGAGAATGTAGAATGAAGAAATGAATGGCGCTTGTCGTTCGTGTCGTTGGTTGGTTCCGTTAATTTCGACAAAGATGCTAGCGATCGAGCGGCTGTCGCGCTTGGAATTAAATCCAATCTCTAGCATCATTTCCTGCTGCTGCTACTGCTACTGCTGCTGTTGGTGCCACGAAAGGGGAAAAGTTTTTCATAAATTTTTAAACATTTACATAAACATCAGGGCTGTTTGGTGTGTGTCTGTGTGTGTCTTGGAGTGTCAGCCGCAGCGATTGGCAGGATTTGGTGCTGCGCTTCTGCCATTAACTGTTATCCGGCTTTTCCGCGACTCTTGCCGAACGACGGAGTGATCGTTGGAGTTGGAGAAATTCATTTCAAAGTTGTCGTCGTCGTCGTCGTCGACGGAGCTGCTGCTGCTGCTCGTGGCCCCAGAATTGAGCGATCGGTGACAGCAGCGCGAGGAGAGCGGTAAAAATAGGAAATAAAAACGAAGAAGCAGCAGCAGTAGCGATAATACGGGGATGATAAAAAACTAGCGAACGAACGAAAGTTGTCGCAACGAAGCAGGTTTGGTTTGGTAGGTAACTTTATAACTTAATTATTGCCAGCGAAATGCAAAATCCCCTCGAGATAGAGAGCACAGAAAAAGGGAGAGGGAGAGAGCAGAGAGCGAGCAGAGAGAGAGAGAGAGCACCGTCTCAGCTGGAACACTAATGTCTTGTATGGCGTCCTGGCAACCTGGCAGCGTCGAACGCGATGTCGAAAACGAAATATGGAAAGCAAACTTAAAACGACTTCATTATAGCGATACGATGCGATACGTACCACTGTGTGTGTGTGATGGTAATTGAATTTATCGAAAACTTTGGCAGGTTTTTGAACGAGGGGAGGGGGGCGCTCCGTCACTGAAAACTTTCGATCATCGCCATCGCTCAAGAAATGTCCTTCGTGCACGCACACCACGCATAGCGCAGCACGCAGCGCAGCGCGTGAGGAAGGAAGAATTGAAAATTGAATTTAATGGAATTGAAACTTTCCATTTTGGGGCAGGTCCACGTGCACGGCTTCGTTGGTGCACGGACAGCACTTCGCGGCGAGCACATCAGCATCAATCGGTGCTGACTTATTGGCTTCCTGTCGTCGGGCTTCTGGGCCCGGAACTCCATCATTCACTTCCAACTCCCGGCCATCATAACTCGAAGCAAAGGCTCCTCCACGTCACGTTTATTAGCACTTCTTGGCGGGTTCGCAACCAACCCGGCAGCACACCTGTCACGCAATGAAAATTGCATAAGCAGGAAATGCTGCATCAACGCGAACGCGCGAAGTGCAATTGTCTGTGTGAAAAGCGGAAACTCAAGCAGAAAGTTTCGTCCCAGGTGATATGGTACCACAGGGCCCTGGTGGTGGTGGTGGTGGCAAGATGCGGTTTTCTCTCGCAGAAGGTGAACGTGTTGATCGCGCTGGTTCGTTGCGGCATAGTTTTCCGCGCGACCTAGCCCCACCTAGACCCCTCTGCATCGCTAAACGGCTTTGGCATTTCATTAGTTTCAAGCAAGAGACGACGACGCAACTCACGTCGGAAGGAGGCGCCTGGTTCCTGGTGGTGGTGGCTCAGGTGGCAAAAATTAATTTGAATAATTTCCTGAGTAAATATATATTTTTAACTCCTTCTCAGAGGCGGCTCCACCTCACACACACACACACGAAGGAGGACGCAGCTGGTTTACCGCTTCGTTTGCTAATTAAAAAAGACAAGCCAGATAACGGAGCGCGAACGAACCGACATTTTCTAAGCGATTAAACATGTCTTTCGTCGTGTGGCATGCTACCCGAACCAGAGCATGCTATGGCCACGGACGATGACGCGTAATGCGAAGGCGAAAGCATGAAGCATTCGTTTATACCTGCCGCACCACCACCAAGACTTTAAACTCTTATCATTCACACTATCTTCACGACAACAGCGTACACGCTTCGTCCTAGAAGATGTTGACAGTCCCCCCCTCGGTTGGCCTACAATAAATTCCCCTCTGCCCTCTGATTCCTCCTCTACAAGCGTCCTGGACCATTCTTCCCCCGGAAACGACGTGTTGTAATCATTATTCATCGTCCTCTGTGCTGTGGCTGTTCTAGGACACAAGGGAGACAACACACACACGCACACAGAGACAACGACGAATGCTGCTCATACTAGGGCGCGATGATGATTGCTCGCGCGTTTGGAAAGGACAACGGGGAAACGACGCGCGAGCGCGCTTTTAGTATTCAAAAGGGCAACTTTGAGATTACACCGTTTTGGCCAC
>NC_064874.1:2665000-2672500 GCF_943734745.1 Anopheles darlingi | reverse complement strand
ACCAATCTATCGGAACATACTTTTAAAGAGTACCGGAAGGGGAGGGAAGGTCCATTTTGACGCCAAAAAAAAGAAACTTTGCGGACCGTACTTTCGGTCTCTCACGTGATATGACGGCGACGGAAACGGTAGAAGCATAACTTTTTGATTGCTTCGTTCATCTGAAAAACTGACAATTCGCATCCTCCTGCCACCGGAACACCGGTCCACCACCGGTCGACCTTTTGCTTGCCGACCTCGCTGGCTGGCTGGCTGGTCGGCGGGGGGCGGTTCGAGTTTTGAGAAATAAATAAATGTTTTATGACCAAAAATGTCCGAAGGGGACGACGAAGACGAAGCGACACCAAGTCAAGAGGATTTGACAGGACGCTTCGGCCAAAGGTTGAACCTGAGCGTCAGTTCGGGGGGAGGGAGAAGGTTGTTTACGCCACCACGTCCGGACGTCCGGTTTCGCCACCCGGGTTTAAGCTGCCCGTGATTTATTAATATTTGCCTGGATCTCGTAGTCTCGTCCTCGGAGTACCCAGCACTTCTCCGAGAACTGACGTTCTCGTTCACTGTCTTGTCGGATGCGGTACTACATACTAACGGGTATGTAGAGAGGACATGTTTTGTGCACCTGAAATGCAGCATGAATTCAAGCAGCGACATGACGATGCCATGTGGGGGTTTAAGGTGGCTGTGGTGGCTTTAATTCGATGCAACCTGTATGTTGAATAAGTTATGCGCACCGGCCACCGAGGTGAGCTACGATTTCTAACTTGTTCCGACACACACATCGGATCGCAAATGAATCGAATCAGAATGCCATAAACATTTCTGGTCACTTCAATTTGAGCTGATTAAATCATCATCAAAGTGGACATTCGACTTGCCCCAGTCCGGGTTTGCTGATGAATAAATAACATCTTAAATCAAAAGTAATCCTATCATACTTGTAATACTTGAAAAGGGTATGACAGGATTATTGGTTTAGAAGGTCCAACGAAAATAAAGAATTCTGGTCAGCTTCGGAACAGGGCCGCGATTGACAGTTCACGATATTGGCTGTGTCAAGTCTATTATTTTCTTTGTTACCAAGGTTTTTTAGATCACATAGTAGGCCCAATTGTAGTGACGCCAAAGTCGCCTTCTAAGATTGACAGGCAATATAACAATGTACTGTTGGACCATTCTTTCCCGTAACGACTTTCTGATCGTTTTTGTTTGGTCCGGGTTTTTGGGTTCGCTGCGACAACAATCACATCCCTACTGGCTTGTGTGTGTGTGTGTGTGTGTGTGTGTTTGGGGGTGCAGCACACCACCGCAAAAAGGGGAGGTTAACGGGTTAAAAGGGTTTCATGGTGTTTTACTAATTACTTTTCCTTGTTACAAGCGGGGTACCCGGGTGGTATCAGATCGCATGACACTCAGGGGTCACGCTGGTCCGGTGTCGAGATTTAGGGGACACCAGCCACAGGGATCGTGTTGCGTGTGGGGATGGCCTGCGGTCATATATGTGGGGTCGAGATAACGTGGACGGCCGTTGTGGATGTGTGTGTCCTTTTTGGTCCTGGTTGGTCATGAGGCTCACTTCAAATAGCCTTATACATTTAACGATGCGAAAGCATTTCCCGAGAACGGAGCCCATTGCAAAGCCGACGAGGACGAATGGCGGCGACATCCGGTCAAGAATAAGTTCAACCGGATGGTAATCGGTGTTATGAAATACATACACACACACGAACACGCGCGCGCACACTATGCACGCCATGCTTGAAACCGAGAAACTGCTACTATGTCGCCGGCGACCGGCCCTTGGAGTGACCCTTGGAGAGCACTGTATCCCCGAGTTCCCGGGTAACACTTTCGGCACCTTCGCCGATAGCATCCGAGAGGAAGCATCCGTCTTGGGGATTACTTTCATTACTTGTTTATATTTATGACGGTTACGTGCCCCGAAAGCGGAGAAAGATGATGTAGCGAAAGCAAAAAATGAACCCTTGCCTCGTGGTGACGGGACTAGAGACTACAGCAAATCACCGTCCGTCGTTCGGTTGCGGGTGTGCGATTTGGTCTGAGAACTAGAAATCGGTACGTTTGTCGTGGGGGCTATCGTCATCATCGTAGCAGTAGCAGTGCATCGGGCGCAACGAGATTACGTCCAGTTTGCGTCGTTACAAATGTCGTATCGCAAAACGAATGCTGAAAAGGCGGCAAACCCAATAAAACCCCCGGCACTTTGGCAGTGTGCAGTGCTGCTGCTGCTGCTGCCACCGGGACTGGCTTGATGATGTGCTAGCGTCCTCCCAACCCCACCGGAGTTAACCTGCCGAGACGATTTTGCAATTTGAACGCGGTAAATGGTACGGAAAGCATTACGGCACGTTACAAATGGTTGCATGCCGCTCGACGTGTATGTCGTCGACTGTCGAGTCCGGCTGGTGTGCGTGTGTGTGTGTGTGTGTTGATGCAAAGTTAATGTTGGGTGGAGAATTAAATTTCAACCACCAGGTCTGAAATGAACACCAACCTTCACCAGCAACACCAGCAGCAGCAGCACCAGAGCAAAACTTTACTACGTCAAACTATGTGGGGCACGTTTTCGGTTGGCGATAGTTTGTTGGTGGGCAACACCAGCGCGACCAGTCAACTTTGTCGTTAACCAGCAGGGGAGGTGCAGGTGGAAGTGTGGAGGAGGAGGGGGCGGTGAGGTGCTTCTCCTTTAATGGAACGGAATAACTTTATTACTGTCAGCATTTATTACGGCAGTACATTGGCCATTTTGGTTTGCCTTGGAGTTCTTATTGTTGTGCTCCAGGTTTTCGGTGCTATCCGTTGCCTGCCGCCCTGTGTATTGGATTGTGGTTGTTGCGATGGCAGTTCTGTAGCTCCGATCAGTTTATGGCTTTAATCAAATTTTGTGGCTTAGTTGTAATAAGCAGAAGCAATAGGAATGCGAATCCCTTACACACTGTGGGCAGCAATCCTCTGGAACTGTACGATAATCCGTTCGTTCTAGATACCGAGAAGCTCTCGCTCCGGGGAACCTCGGCGAAGTCATGTTCTGGAATCTGGTCAACATGGTTAAAATGGTTGTTTGGTGCGTTGATGATTATTAAATTTGTTCTTGCTTCCTTCCTTCATTCCTTCCGTCGCTGTCCGTCGTACTAGTGGAACAGGCTTCGCTTCGCTGCTTCATCAAATCCAAGCTCCCACCCGGGGTGTTTTGACCCCGGGTACTGGCGCATAGTACCGAGCAAAACAATGGTGTACTAGCTGGCAGCTAGAATGCACTACATGCGCTCGGTCGCTGTTTCGTGCAGTTCACACAGTACAAAA
Organism: Anopheles darlingi; assembly: GCF_943734745.1. Taxonomy (NCBI): domain Eukaryota; kingdom Metazoa; phylum Arthropoda; class Insecta; order Diptera; family Culicidae; genus Anopheles; species Anopheles darlingi. The sequence goes on along the minus strand of NC_064874.1, from coordinate 2,669,179 downwards.
TGCATTTTGAATGGATAATTAACTGCATGCAACTGGCGGTGATTGCGGACAAATTATTAAATCAATATCTCGTTACCGAAGGACAGCAGCGCGCCAGCATGCCTGGGCAGTGTTGGTCCCTTCGGACGAGGTCCTCACGACCTCTTGCTGTTGCTCCTGCTGCTGCTGCTGGTGCTGCTCCTGTTGATAATGACAATGCGACTGCAACTAATAGCTTCAGCAAGCATTCACCACCACCTTCGGGGGTTTGTTTCGTGCAGGTCGTTCTTAAGGCTTGTTGACGAGCAACATGATTCGAATGAAAACGTCATGCTGCAGGAGGTTCAAAAATGGTTTCCGCTATATATTAGGGTTTTTGTCGCCGCTTCCCCCCCCCCCACCCCCGGGGGGCGGAAAATGCCGCAATCGATTTCGCAGAGTGATGAAGGCTGTCGCCAGCAACAAGTCACTCCGAATGCGCACCTCGAACTGAAGTGACCTCGCGTACTTCCGCATTCGCATTCGGTGGCGATACATTTTCGAAACACCGGACCCGGGGGGGGGGGGGGGGGAGCGTTTCACAGAATCCGAAAACGAAAGTAGCATTAACCGGAAGGATTTTCCTGATTGGGATCCGTTGCGCTGATTTGGCGATCCGGACCGAACCGGAAATGACCTTTCGGCAATCCCTCCATTATCGGATTTATCTTTCAACTCCTGCGCGGTCAAGCGCACGTATGACGGTTGGGCTGGGGGTGGGATGCCCCATTTGATTTGAATCCCTGTGTCTCGCTTGAGGCTTCCTCCTGTCTGCTGATTGCTTTGCATACCCTGTTCGTCCCTTTTTTTTTGTCTGCTGCGCACATCGCTTTCGGCTGAATGCGTCTGATTGAATTCCAATTGGGTATTCGGCTGACCTTCGGTAACGTGCTTTGTCCAAAAGCACGCCACTGCATGCCGCCTTTCTTCATCAAAAACTTAACGCATCAAAGTGACATGACTTCAGCGACGTCAGGGAGGACAAATGGACGAGCTTCTGGATCGGTTTGGATGGACCAAAAAAAATGCTTTCAGGACACGAGACAACGCATCGAGGACCTCAGGAGTTGTCTTATTTGGAAAGGAAAGCCCTCTTTTCAGAGTGGTTGCTGGGTTGCAAGCGAATTGGGAAACACTCTACTAAAAAGGTTCACTTTACCGAGGGACAGACGCATTCCATTACATTTGATCCAATTTGATTTAGGCATGCCTAACGGGGGAGGTTGTTCCGCTGATTCTGCACAACAACAATCTCTAAGCTATTACTGCTGCCGAAGAGATCGCTATAATGAAGGACTTTTGGGAAGAGTGGGAAGACTGATCCAGGACCATTTGAATTGAATCGAGTTTTGCATGCTGAACGCAATGTATCGACAGCGAAAGCTACGCAAAAGTAAGAAATCTGTTACAGATGCTTGAGGAAACAGGGCCCTCGACTGAGCCGTCCTTTACCAACGGGTCACCAAACGGAATGGCGTGTTGATATTCATGAGCTTTTATTGATTTCTAGTCATCGGCTGACAGGAATATCCGATCCGAAGGAAAGGTTCACGACCGTCAAGGTGTGTTGGGCGAGCCCAAATCAACAACACCTGGCCCCAAAACAGGCGGTGGAATGGCGGTCGAAGGTGATAATGATGATCGTCTAAATACCTCGTATCTCTCACTTCGAACGTTTGGTCGTCTGGACGAGGGGTTCGTAGTAGCGCGATTTGTATTCATGTCGATTTACTGTGGTAGATTGCAGAAATGGACGATTTGTGTTTCCATCGACCGACCGACCGACCGACCGTCGGTCGTGCCAAAGATGCCAAAGGTTACGACGACAGGTCAAAGCTACGCCATTCGTCAGTCATCGTTCCGTGGATCTGGCGCGCTGTTCTGTCTATCGTGGTTGCTGCACTTGCAGCTGAGTGTTTATGCAAACGATTGGCACGTCGATGAACTCATCGAGGACGATGGCTCAATGTACAATAGCGTGGCCAGTCCTAGGGCTTTCACCGCGAGCAGGAGATAACGATGTGATCTCTAGGACCTAATTATTCACGCACGCTTTCCTAGAAGCACTTCGCTTCTGGCAGCTCGGTTGACCGATTCATACTAGCGCTCGGCAGAACTTGGCGGCGCTAACTTGACACGAATTCTCGGAAATCTGGCGAAATACTAAGCATTGGCAATTATTAAAATTTAATCAATTATTTACGCTGCTGTCGGCAGCAACCGGTCGGTCGAGTGTTTGCGCTATAACCGATTCGTAGAAATTGGAATTGAAAAGCGAACGACCTGGAAAGTTTGGCGGAACAAAACTGCTGCCTGATGCCTTTTCATTGTATAAGCGAAGCCGCGGCTAATGGCAAATCATTGAATCTATGCATTTCAATGAAACTCGGTAGTTAAAGACAGACAGGGCCAACAATGACCAAATCCATAATTACATGGCGTGATTATGTAAACTCGAATTCCGGCCACACAAAGTTGGCATTCGTGCTGAGTAGCAGAAGTTTGTTGGACCTATAGTTCCTTTATTTGCACTCAAGATATGGTATGGATTGATTGGAAGAAGAGATTACATCGAACTACTAAAGACAATTGCCACCGTGGGTTTTCTTAATTGAATTATACCATTATTATGATGCCCTCTCCTGTGTGTACTCCACACTGTAGGAGTGTAGGCCGAAGCAAACGCCGTTCGAGCGTTGCTACCAACGCTATCAGAGCTTAGGGTCCTTTGGAAGCTCCTTGCCCGATGGTTGAAGTGTTTCCCTTACCAGTAGGAAACCCCTTATCTGCGACTGAACACCGCACAAAGCTTGTCCGGTTACGGCTGTCTGTGGCAGGCGGTTTGCGTAACCGGCGTCTCCTTCTCCTCCAACACTACGCGTGCTCCGGCGGATGTTGAATTTTGTTTAAATAATCGGCTCGCCTGATGGAGAGCTGGTGCTCTGGAATGGGCCCGAGGGCAAAGACACGGAACAGAATCAGGCGCTTACGAGGATGCTCTCAACGAAACGCTGGATCCCATAATGTGTACGTTGCGTGTCGGTATGTGTAGACAAGCGGACTGGCCACCATAATGACCACCAGGGACCACCGAGAAACCTTTCACGACAGATAGAGAGGGACAGTGAGAGAGAGAGAAAGTGCTAGAGACCTCCTGCGGCGAGCGCGCCTGGACAATGGTCAGTACGTTTTGGTAGTGAACCGCCGGCGTGTACTGGGCGACCATAATGGATGCTGGGACCAAACTGGGTGCGATGGTGTTTGTTGGGAGTGGATGTGAACGTGGGTGGGTAAGTTGATGAAGTGAAAGCTGACACATAATTAAACCGTTGTCCTTTTTCCCCCCACCCTCGAGCGCCTATCTCTCTCTCCTCTGGCCATGGTTGGTTCTGGTTCGTTGCTACAGAGAGGACGTTGGAGAAAAAGGGCGGATCGAACGGAGTGCCGGGGCCAGTAGTGGCGTGCATATGTATGGATGACACAATCTAGGGACCGCCCGTTGCGATGCGACTACCCGCTGGTGGCTAGCCTGACCAGGCCTGGCCTGGCCTGGCCGGTTCGGTGGCCAAGTAATGTACTTACCGACTACATTGAGACGGAAGGCTTGGGAGATTTTCGGCTCGGTCGATACCTGACACTCGTAGGTGCCGGAATCTCGTGGCTGGGGCGACGTGATGCGTAACGTCCACTCGTCGCTACCCTCGGTGTGTAGCGACTGGAAGCGCTGGTCGTTGGTGTAGGTGAGGATGCCCACCGTTAGGATATGTAAGTCACGTTTCCGTATCCAGGACACCTGCGGACACCGGGGGACCGGGTTAGAGAGGTTATAGTGGGTGCCCGGGTATGGACGATGGGTGTATGCATGCATGCTAGAGAGAGCTTCCGACACTCCGACACCCCGGACACTTACCGCTCGGTCGCCCAGATTCCGGACTCTGCAGTGCAGCAATGCGGACTGACCCACGGTGGCCGTCACCTCCCGCTTTGTGCTATTGTCGAAGTAAGGCTGCGCGAACGGCTGCTCCCAGTAGGATTGCACTTCGCCGCTGATGATGTTTAGCACTGGAATGGTACCGAGAGAGAGAGAGAGAGAGCAGAATGGACTCATGAGCTTGGACTTGTAGCATTTGGAGCATTTGGAGGGAGAGATAATTAGGTAAT
>NC_064874.1:2657500-2660000 GCF_943734745.1 Anopheles darlingi | reverse complement strand
GGCTGGGCTGGGCTGTTATCTGGTACTTCAAACATCGTGTCACGTACGCGGCGCTGCGCAGCGGCAGAAGTTTTGATTGATGAGATTTCAAAAGCGAACTGACGGCTACCAGGAACGCGGTCTGTAGCGGCCTTCTGTTGCTGAAGTTTAGATATTTGTTTTCAGGAATCTGGTGGCCACCAGCCACCAGTAGGCTGAGGTTTTCCAATGAAATGGGAGATTCGACGAGTGGAATTTGTTTTAAGTTAAAGGTGGTTCGCTCAGCTGGATAAGTTGTCGATTACGCGTTTGACCGCTCCGAACTCGCGTTCCGTTCACAATGACGCTACCAAGTTTGAAGGACTTGATGCCCAAGCTCGTTGAGGAAATAATACTAATCTGAAGGTAAACGATAGCCACCCGGGATAGAAGAGCTTCCGATCCGCGGTGCTACCTTTCCCGATGATGTTTCAAGGATTTTCAACCATTAGCCGGCCTCGACAAAGGTTGTCCTCTTCAACCCCGGTTTTCCGTGGGCCGGCGATTGGTTCTGGGTCTAGGTGACTGGCCGTAAATTTTCTCACAAGCCTTTCCCGACCAGCCGGCGTGTCAGTTGACGACGACGACGACGACGAGGACGACCGTTGTTAGATCCGTGTTTATACGCCCTGTTGTTCGTGTTTCGTCTGAGAACTCGGCCGACATGGGTGAAAGCACCTGAGCTGGAGAAGGAATTTACGACCGGAACCGAGGAGACCGGGAGCCCGTTACCGAGAGCTGCTTAACGGGGGCCAGGTTCACGATAATATTACCCACGGAAGCGAACCCACGCCGGGGGTTTTGGAAAAAAATGTGCTTCGCAGATGGAGTTGTGCGGGCGCGTGAGGCTCCTTTTCTGAATTGGGATTTGTTGTATCGCTTGGCACTAATCGAGTTAACGGCCTGGCCTGGCCTGGCCTGGAAGCCTCATGGTGCTGTATGGTTCAGTGAAAAGCCTCGCTCGGTGTGTGTGTCTGCGAGCGCTAGTCACCTTCTTGACCCCCCCTCGGAGCTTACGATTATCCCGTTCGTCTACCTAATCCTTCATTTCGAAAATAGGATCCCCTCTAGATCCGTCTCTCGACCGTTCCGCCGGCCGGTACTCATCGCGCACAATGTGTGTGTATGTGTGTGTGTGTGTGTTTAGACAGGCAGAGTGCTGGCAAGCTGATCGATTCTCGTTAAGAAGAACCCTCGGGGTGGTTTATTCGTCAATCAAAAGTCAAGCAGCTCTCCGATGACGTCAGGAGCAAATTGTTAAACAAAAAGCGTCCTTCAAGCTTGCCTCCTAACCCGCCGTTTTGCCCTCTGGCATAAACATAAATTCTATGTCAATAGCATAACTGCTCCCCGAGGCATTAGACAGTTATCGTCCGTTCCCATTGTGCCGCTCCCTCAACTGTGTGGATCGATGCGAGATGCGATTCGGTCGTATTGAAATTAAAAGCAGAATTTTTTTTTTTTTTACAACAGGAACATGCGAAGAGGCCCGAGGCCGAATTCATTGTCCAGTCCAAATCCCTCCGGTGCTATTCCGGTGGATTCCCGGAGCGAGTTTCTTTCCTTGCTTTCCTGCTGAACTCCGCTGAAAGCTGGCCTGTGCTGGCTCATTCATCATTTCGTAGAATGTTGGTTTTTGGTCTATTTCCCAGTACGGTTGTTCGCGAAAAGCTGTCGCGCGAATTTGGACTGCACGCCAAGGGAATCAACTGGAAAGCCTATCGAGCAGCGGACTGCTCCCAGGTTCATGTAGGAAGACTTTTCAATCAATAGAATTGAAATCGATAATTTATTCCCCGGGACAATTAGGATAAGTACTGTTTCCTCGTGCTTATGGCTTGACAAATATCTGCGACAAAGTCGATTCGATCTTTACTTAACTTTACAAATTTACTTAACGATGTCAAACCAAACTCAAGACGCCCCAGTAATGTGGGGCATGCATTGTTAGTTTGTCTGTAACAAGCAGTGATTGGAAAACATACAATCTCATTCTCCTTTCCAAAGGGTCCAGAATACACGATGTCAAATATGCAAGACTGGTGACTGGTGGTGACCGATTCGATTCCCTTCCCAGGAGGAATAGTGTGTCCTTTTGCTTCTCTCCGACTACTGGGCACGTTCACAGTGGCCCGATCCCGCCTCGCTGACTATTGCTTATTTGATGAGATGCGGATTGTGTTGGGTGGATTTTATACACTTTGCTAGACAAGCTTATTTGTGCCTTTCACTGCGGCCATCGGCTAGTGGTGTGAGGGCCACTACCATCGCGAGTGCGACTGGGCGAAAGAAAAACAAATAACCAAGAAAGGATTGCTGGAGCTGCTGCTGTTACTGCTGCTGTTGGGTGGAGTGATTGGAAAATGTAAAATGAAACACGATCGCTACGGTGGCTCTCTCTCTCTGGAGACTCGGGAAACGAAACGATGAAGAGAAAGAGAGGAAAAGGGAGCAAGCTGGGGCACCTTTAGGGACGCGATTT
>NC_064874.1:2645000-2655000 GCF_943734745.1 Anopheles darlingi | reverse complement strand
CAAAGCGAGGGGGGAGGGGGTGGAAAAAAGTGTTTCAGTTCAGGTCCAGGAAGGCGAATACCGAAAGCAAACGGTGGAAAATGGAAAACTTTTCGCTCTTCCGCTAACGAACGGCCTTGTTCCCGGGGCCACCGTTTGCTCCGCTTTCTACGGTGGCCCCGTAGTGCTGGGCCACATCAAAGTTTTTCCTTTTTTTTCGCTCGCACGCATTCGTTTCTAAAGTTCGGACCGAGTTTGGGGGACCGAAAGGAGTGGAGAAAAAAAAATCCGGCAAGAAAAGGGCTAGCAAAAGAGAAAAAAAGAGATGAAAGAGATGCCTTGAATTCTCGGCACACTCGGCGGGTAAAAAGAGGTTAGATAGGGATCGGAGTGGAAATGGAAAGAACCGAAAAGGGATCAGCCAAATCGATCAGAAAGTGGGTAAAGAGAGGTCCCGGCATTAAATCGAGGTTGTTTTCCTTTCGCCTTCGCCTTTGTTGTGTGTGATCGCATCCCTCCTCGGAACCCCTGGGAAACCCGGAAACAGGCAGACGGTGATGATCGGTGTGTCGGTATCGTGCAATTTCTTAACAACGTCTTAAAGTCTTACAAACACCGGCACCAAGTGTTTCGTCGGGAAGTCGGAGGATCCGGGATGGGCGGCCCTTTTTTTCCGCAACCGATGACCCGGGTGCGACTGTACCGCGTTAATCGGATAAACGATTAAAAGTTTCCAATTCACTACGGAAGCGGCTGATTGATCTCCATCCATTTTTGGGCCGTTTGGAATGGAGGGAAAAGGGTATTATCGAGGATGACTATCGAAGGGACAGAGATTATTTCGGTTGACTTATCGGATGTGCGACAGTCGAAACGGAACCGAAACCGAGACGACGTGTTGTTTGCACCGTCACCGGGCGACAGGCAACAAGTCTCCGTCGAAACCGTCCAGAAAGTCGAAGGGCGATTTCAAAAATTAACCGAAAAGCCAGCAAAATGTGGACCCACCATTCACTCTGGGCTCTCGCTCACCCCCAAAGGCAAACACCGAAAAATCTGGTAGGTGTTAATGGTCACGACTAGAACCTACGCAGCCCGTTCTCCGTATGGTGGCATTGGTCTGTGTGTCTGAAGCGTTGCGACCAGAAACAGGCTTAACAGAAACAGTGCTAGATGTTTGATAGCAAACAGGATTCATTCCCAGTGCACACTTCACCACCCCCCCCGGGGGAGGGTGGTTCTTCAGAAGGAGCCCGGGGACCTAGACGCAATGTTCATTTGTTATTAAATAGTGGAAGGAGAATTAATCCCTCCCTGCCTTTGTTTGTCGAAGGATGAAACGATTTGTTTGGGCTTATAAGTGCTTTCTGGAACTGGAAGGTAGGCTTATGTCGTGTCTAGTTCTCGTAACTGTACCAAACCGAGCTTGACATGTTAACGCAAGAAAGCAAAACGACATGCAATACCTTGTTGGTTTCGGTTCAGAGGCTTTTGTGAGCGATGATTTATGTGGTAATGCATTATGCTTAGTAAAATAATTAAATTAACAGTTTTGTTAGCATGTTTTCGCGGGAAAGTGGCCTGAAAAATATGAACTAAAATTATGAAAGTATCTATAAAATTACCTACAACAAGAAGAAAACCGACGAGGGGTCTTGGCCTGCCACAGAAGATTCCGCCACCTCTGGCGTCAGTGTCGATACCGTCGCTCCATTTCGATTTGGGCCTACGAAGGCCTAAGAAGACTTTACGGGTTGGGTCATCGTCTGCCATTCTCATGACATGCCCAGCCAATCAATGCGTACAACTTCGCCTTGTTTCGGATTCTGCATCATTCCTCCTCACATATGGGGCCAAATATCCTTCTGAGAAACCATTGATAGCTGCTCATTATTCCGGTAAAGCTCTTCACTGTGGTTACTCTGCATACAAAAGCTCATCACAGTCCTGTGCACGTGGCTAATGAATTCATTCCGGGAAGCGCATTATCATGTACCACACTCAACTCTGCCGTACACGCTGTTTATGTATCCGCTAACCGATATGCCATCACCGATCGCTCGTGTATCGATGCAAATGGCGCCGCTGGTGCACATCGTCATCGTCGTCGTCGTCGTCAGCGTTCAATGTAGGACACGGAAGAACAGATTTTGCACGCTTCTCTCGAGCGCGCACAGAACACGAAACTGAAACCGGGGCAAAACACAACTTATTCTCCCCCGTGGCATGGCAAACCGTCGCTTGTAAAGCGCTGTTGCTTAAGCAACTTCTCAGTTCACAGTTCATTGGCAGCATCTCCAGCGGGTCTGTGCCGTGTGGTGAGTGGTAACACTGAAAAACCAAGCACCAACTTTCCACACCCGAACACCAGCCAATCATTCATAATCAACATGCAAAACATGCGGTGGAACGAAAAGCAACGAAAAACTATCGCTCATCGAACGTGCTCCACCACGCAGGCCACGTTCGCTAGAGACGCTAGCTGCGAAGGAAAAGGAAAGGAAAACTGCGTCAAAAAAGGCCGAGGAGTTTCTAGTTTTCCCCGGTACTCTTCATGGTCGATAGCACCATCGTACAATTCAATTATGCAAGCAACTCCCCAATATCGTGAAGAACGTTAGACCGTTGGATGATGCTGACGGACCGATTGGCTGGAACCGAACCCGAACCGGTGGTGGGTTGGCATTATTCCAGCATTACCGATGGTTGCATGCCCCGTGGTATGCACGGCGTGCGATGCGATGCGATGCACCGGGTGGTGGTGATGCATTCCCTAGGTAGTCACCAGCGAGACAAGCATCGAAATCAGCTCCAATATTTTATGTATTCATAAAATTTATCAGTTTATGCGGAACGGAACGGCGAGAAAGGAATTGAAATTGCAATTTATTAGTTTATTTAAAAGTTGACGTACTTTATCATCCCCCTTGGCCGGTCGGGTCTGGCCTGGCCTGGCCTGGCCTCGGCTAGAGCCTGGCGACTGGCTTGAGTAAACTTTGTAAATGCGTCGCTGGAGCGTCCTGTAGTGGTATGCAAAAGGGGAGCTATCGAAGCAACAACACGGCGGCGTCGTGACTTTTGGCGTTGGCTGGAGGTTGGCGGGGTTGGAAAATTGGTTATTCATACTGTTTCCGTCGGCGGCTGCTGTCGAGAAGCTTCTAGCGAGAAGCAAAAATTTCTAACAAACTACGGCTAGCCAGCAAGCCAGCAAAAGCACCAGCCAGTCAGCCAACGGTGCTTCGTGCCTTCGTGTGGCGTGACCAACCGACCAACCGACCGGTACGGCGACCGCCAATAGGAAAAGTATCTGATTGAGTCGTTTTTGCGGGTTCCACCCCCTCCACCGTTCGATCCGTTCAAGTTCATCCTTTGGCAAGGCCGTTGATGAATAGACGCTATTTGCCGGGTCAATATTGGACTTCGAGGGGTTCGTGGATCGCATCGCATCGTCTCGAAGCCAGCCACCAGGGCCTACCACCGGGCCTCGATACACAAAGTGGATTTGAATTTTTATGCCTTAGCAGTAAATATAGGATAAAACTGGAATATCTTTCTTTAGGCCGATGACGGAAAAAACGAGGTGTGGAGGTCACTGAGGTTCCACCCGTTCCACCGAGTGCACCACATCAGCCGCTGTCAGACGTGATTAGGGGCTTGTTTGTGGAGTGGTTACTGGGCTGCTGTTCTGTGCCCTACGCCATGTTGCATGACTGTTTTGCCCCAGAACGGTAATGGACACGCCACGGTAAGAGAAACGCTTTCACATCGATAACAGGAGAGGTATCGATTACCTACCGGAATCCTTATTTCTATGCTGAGGTTCAACCTGGGGCTCTGGCTCGAAGCAAAACATTCCAGCACATTTGCCTGGCCATCGAGCCAAATTATTAAAGTTCAATAAACCAACGTTGTTTTTGTTGTGCATCGGCAACCAATGAACGTCGACGCGGTAGACGAATAGTGATTGCTTTTACTACCACCACAGCAACGAGTGGGGGGTGTTTATGGTTTTAGCCGCTTTGAAGAGGCGCGCGTTTATTGAATGTTTAGTTAGGACGACCGAACCGAACCGAACCGAACGATGCACAACAGTGAGCCACGTTACATGCCACAAAACGGAACGGGGCGCACCCGCAAAACCGCAGCAAAATCATCAAAACAAACATCGGATGCCCGGCCTCCCGTCACTCCTCCGTTTTACCGGCGGGGAGGCAGCGGTAATGGAAGCTGCTGATCAAAAGGCATCCCAGGCCCACCTCTCGGTTGATTGGGAAGTAGCCTGCCTCGCGATTCTAGCCTGCCAAGAAGCCCGGGCTCGTTCGTGCATGCACAACTGCACAAATATGCGAGCAAATATGTACACAAATTTCAAACGGCAGCGCGCGTGGTCGCGGTTTTTGGGGCTGGCTGGCTGGCCGGCTGGGTGGTAGGCGTTCAATCGACGAAATTGGTCGTCGTCCTACCGAGCGAGCGGCCGTTGCCTGGTTGCCGAAAATTCACCGTCTGATGTTGACTGATCCCGTGCAGGCCCACGTGCAGACAGTCGGTCTCGGTGTGCTGGCCATTTCAAGCTCACCAAGCACCCTTGTTGTGTCCACCGTAACCATCGTGGTTATGCCGCGGGCTCTGTGTGTGTGTTGGGGGAAAAACTAAATTTTAAGCCCAAAAACGCTCGGTCATAACTCGGCAAGGGGTCGGCAGGAGGTTGGAGTGGAAAGTAGCTGTTAAACTTCGCTAATCTACCATGGGTTTCGATTATTCTGCCTGAATTTCCCGCTGCCCCGCTGGCTAGCTAGCTCATCAGGCAACCATTTTCCAGCCAAATGGTCGTTCGCTCGGTTTTGGGTTCGGCATCAGCAAAATTTCGCTCTGCGACCGTCGTCAGCGACCGCATCGTCATTGCGCTGTGTTCGACATGAGACTTTCCTGGCTTGGCATGGGATGCCGACAGAGCCAAGGACAGAGAAAGGGTTTTTGAGAGAGGGAGGAAGAGAGCGAGTCAAAGAGAGAGGGAGAGAGAGAGTGTACATGTGATGGCTTATGGCGGCTACGCACTCGAACACCACTTCAATCGGGTGTGGTGGTGTGGTTCGAATCAATGTATCCACCCTTGTGCTGCCTACGACCGGCTCGTGGAGAGTTCGTCGCTCCTTTCATCAACATCGATGGAGGCGCCTAGCCGTTCATAACTCGGCACGGGCGGACGACGGCGGTGGCTCAAGGATAAGGATGAGCTTTGATCGAGTCCTGTATCCGAGAGTCTGAAAATACACAAATCTTAAACAGACCAATTTATGATGTTTGCCATAGAGACGGATGGCACGTAATCTTGTGTAAGCATGAACTTGTGTTGAGATTTCTATTCAAGGACCTCGTCAGGATGCTCCCGATTGGTAGTAGTGGCCACCGTGTTCTGGCGGGCGTTGATGGAAGATAGGCCTTTTGCCCGGAGGGGGGCTCGGTATCTGAGGAGTCGGTATCGGTAAGTATCGATAAACCTCTTACGTAGCAACCGATGCTAAGCCGGCGGGTGGGCCAAGACGAGCAACCGCTTTGCAATCTTTGCCAACAAACAAACGCAACTCGGCTGACACAGGAGGAAAGAGAGGGGGATGGGACCTAGTACCAGAACGAGATTGGCCCGATCGTCCCCTCCTGATTGTGCTGTTTGTGTGCCCGGCCCCAGTGCCGGTCCCGAGGCCGACCGCTTTTCATTTGATGCGCCCCCGGAGAAGCAAAGTGATTATGAGAAGATTATCCTCGAAGAATAACAATGAAATGTGTTCTCAATATTTACGCAATGCTCGCTCGCTCGATCGATCGATCGATTTGGAGGGTGGAAGGAGGGGGACGACCAGTTGGAACTTTTCCTCGACCAGACCGACCGATTACGATTTCATTTACACTCGAACCCATCCGTCACCAAGAACTGGTGGACCGGGGGTCGAGCACGCGGCCGAGCTTTGTGAATCGAAGCGTGTAAGACACCATTGCTTATTCATGAAAATCTAGATCAAATGAATTTCTTCTTTCTGTGGTTATCTATCCACCGAAAAACCATCACTACCCGGCTCGGAGCGGGGCCCCGGATGTTGACGAATATTTCAATGTCCGGATGCGGTATCGATAAACGGTTCATCTTGTGGTGCTCGGTCGGTGCCGCGCGTCTTAACATGTCAATCGTTGGCTGTCATTCGAGGATCCATTCGAGTGTAAAAGGCTCTCCGTGGTGATGGTGGTGGTGGTGGTGACGCACGCGCCAAGAATAGGACATCTTATGGTACGTTCGAGTCGGTCGTGCTGCTGCTGCTGCTGTTCCGTCGTGCTTCGCTCCGCATGCTGCCCTCGTTATTGTTAACGATGCAGGCAACCGGAAAAGTGAAACCAAAATAAAGCATACATACCCCACCCGTCCGTGGGACCACCCTCGGCTACATAGCGCCCCTCTCTTGTCTCATGTTTACGTATAGGTCAAAGACTTACCCTGCGCGCTGCGAGTGCCACTTTTCGTTTCGTTATGTTTTATGCAAAACGTTATGTAACGATAACGTTGTTCTTGTGTTTTTTTTTGCTGTTCACTTTCACTACCTCGCCTCCTCGTCTCGCTCGCACAGGGCGCTAAGGGCCGCGTGAGCCCTTAAAAGTTCGAATCGGAAAACAGGCCGAAGACGCGAGCCGCGTATCGTGACATGGCCTGTTGGAGCATGGATTGTACACACGCACATGGCATGCCGCCATGCCGTCGTCCACTGTGTGCGACTCCAGAAGGCAACACATCCAGGCACTTTATGCTGTGCTATCGAAGCAGAAGCGATGTGCGTATGCAAAGCTGGGGTAAGTGCTGCGCGGATTTTCTCGACCAACGTACGACACCACCACTCTGCAATCGACAACGACGACGGCGACGACGATTTCCCAATCGGAACCACGCTACGGTGGGGGACGGGGGGATGGTGGTATGGGTCCCATCTGCAAATATTTTTATCCCATTACCTGACAGGCGATCGGTAAGAACTCACTGAGGCTTCACAAATGCGACCTTTTTACCCTCACGCTGGCCATGCTGCCATGCCGCAGAATATCTTCCGGTGCTGTGCGTGCATCGGCCTATTTGAGAGTGAAAAATCATCCAACATTGGCATTGGACCGGCTTTCGATGGAAATCAAGCGTACTAGAAAATCGGAAAAGCCAGAACGCTCTGTTGGCAGGGCGACTCCCTTTGTCGTTACATCATTAAAGCGATCAGATTAGGATCATGGCAGGGCAACGAACGAAGGGGTATAATTAGGCTCCACTCGGTTCAACCCAACCCAATGACACGGCCAAACGGTTATCAAAGAGTTGAGAAGCTCTCGATGATGATGATGATAATGATGATGATGGTCCTTGGAGCTTTGAACAGATATTCTCCAATCCTCCATGTCGCATGGTACCATTTAGCGAAGCTAATGTGCGGAAAGGAACACTCGATGGAAAAGATTGAATGGCTCGATTTGCGATGCAGCAGATACTTGGTGCTTGGTGAATATCGTGGGCTCGTCTATCTCGCGACAGTTGGTTTACCTTTCAGCCCACTGCTCCTCTCCTGCCATCCATTCTCAGAAACCTGTCATAGCGCGTGTTGATAAGAGGACAATCTCTTAATCTTACGGCCAGTGAACGATAGCCCGGTCACGTTATTATCTTTCCCGGTGTGCAGAAGCGTATTGGTTCGTAGTGACCGAACACGGAGGTTCGATTAATTGAAATAACAATTGTGAAGCGACAAAACAAGCCCACTCACTTTACTTCCATTATCTATCGACCGGTGCCAGTGGAATCGACGGAAGGAACGATTAGATTACGCGTGTACCAATTGAATGAAAGGTGCGATTAATGGCGCGCCTATAAATACGACAGCTAAATGCCGGCGCCCAGCATCAGGTGTGAACCGTGCGACGCGATGAGAATTGTTTTAGCTTTGATCGCTGTGAGCCTCTTGGCCGCTAGCCTTGAGGCGTTGCCACAGCAGGATGTCGAACAACCGCCGGTGGCCCGCTCGGTCTGGAACCGATTACACCGGGAGCCACCGATCCGTGGCGGAGCTCCAACCAAGAAGGCCGCCCCAGTGACGACGAAGTACATCATGCAGCGTTTGGATCATTTCGATCCACAAAACGTGAACACCTGGTCCATGGTGAGTAAAATGAAGACCGAGTGACTGCGACGAATGGTTGGAAAGATTGAATTTTCATTGATTCATCTGGTGTATCTGGTGGTGCTGGTGGTGGTGGTCGCTTTCAGCGTTACATGGAAAATGGTGAACACTACCAAGCGGGCGGTCCGCTCTTTATCTACGTGGGCGGCGAGTGGGAAATATCCGAGGGCAGTATCTCGCGCGGTCACGTGTACGATATGGCCCAGCAGCTGAACGGGTATCTCTTCTACACCGAGCATCGCTACTACGGCAAGAGCCATCCAACCGTGTAAGCCTCACCGACGAACCGGGCACGAAATCGGATCAATCCGATCGCCTGAAGTGACCTAGGCCTAGCTAATCATGTTGCTCTCTTTAAACTCCTCGTTCTCCTCCCTTTCCGCTCCCCCCAACCAGTGACTTGCGGACGGATAAATTGAAATACTTGAACATCGATCAGGCGCTCGCGGATTTGGCGCATTTTGTCATCGAAATGCGCAAAACGATTCCGGGCGCCGAAAGGTCCGGTGTCATCATGACCGGTGGCTCGTACTCCGCGACCATGGTCGCCTGGTTCCGTCAGAAGTACCCGCACCTCGTCAATGGTGCGTGGGCCTCGAGTGCACCCGTGTTTGCCAAGATGGAGTTTACCGGTACGTCAAGTGGATTAGGCGAGTGGCATTAAGTGGATCATCAAACGGCTTATACCACACCTTCGCTCGCCTCTCTTTTATCAACTTTTCGAACAGAATACAAGGAAATCGTGAGTGAAAGCATTCGGCTGGTTGGTGGGTCGAATTGCGCCAATCGGATCGAGCGCGGTGTACAGCAGGTCGAGGAACTTATCGCTAACCGGCAGTACGCACAAGTGGCCGACAAATTTCGGCTGTGCAGTGATGTGGATCTCTCGAAACCGTTGGATGTGATGAACTTTTTCAGCAGCATCTCGGACGAGTTTGCCGGCGTCGTCCAGTACCACTCGGCGGGCGATATTGAAGGGGTCTGTGAGGTGATCGAGTCCGTGCCGAATGAAATGGAAGCCCTGGCCAAGTTCATTACGAGCTCGCTCGGTGGAGGATGCAACAGCTACGGTTACAAAGCGATGGTAGATTTCTACAAAAATGTAGCCTGGAACCATGGGGCAGCCCAGAGTTCGAGTAAGCTTACGAGGAACCGGTAGGGTGTTTGCATTTACTGTCGGCCCTAAACGAGTTGTCTTCTCTTCTCTAGTGCGCCAATGGTTGTACCAGACCTGTGCTGAGTATGGTTGGTATCAGATCTCGGGATCGTCGAATCAAATTTTCGGATCAAGCTTTCCGGTAGAGCTGTTTGTGGAACTGTGTGGCGATCTCTACGATGGATTGTGAGTTGCACTTTGGTAATGAAAGAGAGCTTTATGCTATTAAAGGATCTGTGTCTTCTCTCCTGCTGTGGTTTGTACTAGCTTCGACGAGACTAGGATCGAGAACAACATTGCGCGTACCAACGTCATGTACGGTGGCTGGAATCCGGAAGTAACGAATGTGTTCTTCACCCAAGGTCATCTGGATCCATGGAGAGCGATGGGCATCCAGGCAGATCTCAATGAGCACTCGCCCGGTGTTGTAATCCCAGGTAAGCATCTACTCAACGCCACTAACCCCGCACCTGGAGGCTAATGCTAGTGTCCTCCCCTTCTCCTCTTCTCTTTCCCCCCCACAGGAGCATCACACTGTGCGGACTTGAGCTCGATATCCGCCGGGGATTCGCAGGAAATGCGAGCGGCCAAGGAGAAAATATTCGAGCTGGTACAACAGTGGTTGGCATAATCGGACCGATGTTGAAGAATAAAGAACAAATTACGC
>NC_064874.1:2635000-2642500 GCF_943734745.1 Anopheles darlingi | reverse complement strand
GGTGTTCCGGTTTTCCCCACGGTCGGTCTGTCGGTCGGTCGGTCGCTTTCCAGTGGCGTTCCAGTCGCCGAAGGGCATGGGAGCCCATCTTCCCCTAACGTCAGTGCACCGTCACGGAAGGATGGGGGTGGAAGGACCAGCTGATGTGGCCAGCAGCACTCCCGGTTTGAGTGACCTCACCTCACCAACACCAAGGAACGCGGTAAGCGAAAGGAAATTCTTTCACTGGACCACGGACCACGGACCACGACGCCGCCACGATTGCCGCTTTCCGCGTGCGTGGCAATGCAGGTCACATGGAAATTAGCGAGGAAATAAAATAAACGTGCGGTTCATTAATTTTTGAATGTTATAATTTAATACTTTAAGCAGGTCGCTACCACACATCGCACATCGCGCGCTACTCGTTACATGGCACGCAGGTCCGCGTCCGGTATGTCCTTGTGCGCGGTGCGTGCACCGACCGACCGACCGACTGACGGGGGCATACACCGCACCGCGCAGACGGACGTTGATGGTGGGGTGATTTATTTGTTGACTTTATTTATCCGTAATCGCCGAGATTGGGGGCAGTGGGGGATTTAAAGAGATATTTTAACATGCCCAATTGGTATGACAGAGAGAAGCAGAAGCAGGAGGAGGAGGAGGAGTGCAATGCGAGAGGAATGGGAAAAACTGGAGAGATTTTCCTGGACAGGCCTTCTGGAAGAGATTTACTTTGATTGCTGCTACGATTTGGAAAAAGGAAATTTATGAGGATAAAGGACTGGCGGTGGCGGTGAGCTCTCAAGCGCACGGTAGTGGGAAAACGGTCAGCTGACTAACGGCCAGCCAACCTCACTCCCAGTGCCCAGGGAGCTCCTGAGTTCGCCGGAATGGACCAAAAAGGCGTGTACATGGAACGGGGACGTGTTTTCCATGGACCTTCACACAGCGTGGGACAATGAGTTGTGTGCTTTCCTGCTCTCCGTTCAGCGCTCAAAAATCGCAGGGAAAACAGCGCAGAAGAAAAACAGAGCAGAAAGCCCGCCAGGCCCAGGGTGCCCGAGCGCAATTGAGTATGTTGTCGAGTCCCCCCCCGTCCCTCGTCCCTCGCTCGGGTACTTGAGTGTCTGAGAGGACACTTTGGGCTGATGTAGCGTTGTGTAACAAAACGTGAAGAGTGTATGTTGCTGTCCTCAGTTAATGGTGTTTCACGGGAAAAGCCGGTCGGAAAGAGAGAAAGAGATTAATGATAAGTCTGTTCGATCGTCGCGTTGGAGTAGTAGGATGTTCGACGGCTTATGATGAGCTACTTACGCAGAAGCGTTATTAAATACCAGCATCATCGACAATCGAGTGGTTAGAACATTCTATTGACGCGATGCCTAGTGTTTCACCAGCGGTAGTTGATGCGCGGTGTTATGTTCCAACAAATGTTTCCTTTGACCTAATTGCAGATATGCCACGACAAGCAAACCTAGCAAACTGTCCATAGAGCTGTCATGTTGAGCTTATTCCGTGCCTTTCTCCAAGAGTAAGTAATCAAATCGTTACTTTTGCATTTCAAATGTCCGTCTGTCGAGTTGGTCTTTGCATCCAAACTAATGATAAGTATGGCCAAGATCAGCATTTCTGCTGTTTGCCCTTTAAAACCCCCTTTGGGAATGCAATTATCAATCTGAGCAGAGAAGCGAGAAGTCCGATAAAAAAAAAACACACCCACACTTTTCAAATGAAGAAAGATTATTTTTGAAGCACGTCCTTGGTGGCCAGAAGATAGGGAAGCAGACGGAGATGAAAGCAAAAACCGAGAAGCATGTTGCACGAGATTCGTTCTGCTGCAAAAGTTTCAATTCCTCCGCCAATTCTTTGCCGCCGTTCTGTGGCAGCGCTTGAGTGAAATGATCGACCTTTTTCTCTGTTTTCATCCTTCGTCTCTCTTCACTGTTATGTCTTCTCCTAATAACAATCCCCGTGGACTGCCAGCCATGGAGTGGTTGCGCTTGCAAAACGAGTTCTGAACCGGAAAAATACTTCCCTACCAATAGTAATGAGCATCCTTTAAGGGACATTTGACTGCATGACCGCGGGACGACGTGAAGGCGAAGGCGGGAAAGCAACGTCAGAAAAAAAGCCGGAAAAATGCTTCATCGTTTTCCAGTTGCTCTGCAGTATGGCGTGTTGATAAGATTTTGGACGCGCCGACTGTCATAGAAAGATATTTGATTTTCCATTTTCTCTTCTCCAACTCTTTCTTGGTTTTTTTTTTCTAACGCCGACCTCAGAGCAGTGTATTTGAGAGATGGAAAATGAAGAGTCCAAAAATGTTGCGCCGGGAGAGAAAAAAGCAATAGAATCATTTTCCTGATCGGATTAAAGCAAGAAGTAAACGCGTGCTGGTGAGGAGTATAACGAAAGACACGCCGACACGTGCCCATGCAAAGGCAGAAGGAACCGTACCAACTGTTCACTGGTAACAGTGAAATGCTTTCGAAAGCGATCTATCATTTGCCTGCCAGCTAGAATATTGTGTTTCAGGGAAATTTCAAGAGTTTTTTTTTTCAGATTCCCAGACAAAGAAGACCGACAAAAGAACTCGCCGGGATCATATCGTCAAAAATGGCTTCGTGTTACTGTTAGCATACATTGCTGCATATCACAAAGAATTCAAGAATAAACTGCCAATAATTGGACAAAGCAAGGGTCTGGAGGTTACTGCAGACTGCAGTGTTATATTTTACAATAAAATAATAATAGGTGCAATTAATTGTGGAAACGGCGGATGTGAAGGTTTTTTTTTAATGAAACAAACATTCGACCGCAGATGTCTGTACTGGTTTATACGCCGTTCGTGGTCATAAGATCCTCAAATGCTGCTAATGAGAGCAATGAAAAGCTAATGAATGTTTGGAATGAGTGGGACAAGCTGTAGAAATGAATTCATAACTTCCTAGCGGTATTAGTGAGGCAATCCGCCCGTTTCGAAACATTGTTACGTCTGCTGCGCTGCGGCCTCCTAACCTTATATAGGTCCGTTAATTAAGAAATAAATTAAAATTTTAAATGTCTGCAATTGCACCGGCAGAGGCGAAAAGGGCGTAATAATGACAAAACATCTTTGTCGCGGACAGGAGGAAAATGGGTTTCGAGCAAAACGACAAACGGAAAAAAAACGAGACCGGGGGAAGAAAATAGAAAGCTTACCCCCATCTGAACCACAAACGTGAGCCTCTCTCTCTTGCGGTATTTGGAATCGGCATTGGCACGACGCGACCTAGCAACCGACCGACCGACCGACCGACCGACCGACAATCCTCTGGCCTAGCGGAGTGAGGCGCACTTTCAGCGCACTTTCCGCTGTTTGACATTCTATTATGATTATGGTAATGGTTTTGTTTATTTGTGCTTGCTTCAGCAGAGGATCATCGCATGCCCGTGACGCACGGAGCGCAGTCGAGAGTTCTGATGCGAGCGAAACTTTCCAAAAACGGCGAGTGCTTCGGATGCTCTTTTCAAACCGAAGCACCGCGAAGGACCGCGGAGAGGGGATTTAAATTTTCCAGCTCATTGTCAGCGAGCAATGCGTCTAAAAGTTTTGGAGGCTTTTCATTTATTTGTTTGCCGCCAGCGTCAGTCAGTCTAGGGGCCGTTTTGCAATGAAAACTATCGATAAAAGCCTCTGCTAGCATTAATTATTCCGGGGGAAATATAGAAAGAAAAGCCAACGGATTCGGTGACGCTTGGCGGAACGCTTTCCATGTTTGCTCTGTTGCCATGATCAAGCGTCGATCGGTCGCCAGCCGGACTGAAACTTTGCTGACCCGTTAATGCCATTCGCGCTTCACTTTTACATTATGCCGAGAACAAATGCTCTAGGGGATTTTCAAGGAGTTGTTTTTCTCGCAAAGATGGTTCTTAATTTGGTTGCTAAGCGAAGGAATGGAAAATGGTTGGCCAACTTTTGCGCAATGAGCCAAGCATTATTCCACCACCACAACCACCGGACGTCGACGGGTGTTTAGCCAATCTGCGGTCTCGGCCCTTTTGCTGCAACTTCGCCGTTTTGCACTCGCGCTTACAAGTGCAGCTGCATCTTCTTTCTCCTCTGGTGCGCGTCTCTTGGTCCGTCCCTTGGCCACGGAAGATGCTGGTTGCACGGAATGTTAACGGTTGTGTGGTTTGGCTTTCGCGGCGCATCAATGACTTTCTTGGGGCGCTACTCGCGCTCGAAAAAGGCAACAATAGGAATGGGTCACAGCCGGTGCTGCCTAATTTTTGCTCATGAAGCGAGGCAAAGAATGGGGTTGTTAATCCGTTGGCGTGCACCGAATGAACCCCTTTTACGGAACGACTTTCGACTCGACTCGGGATTGTTGGCCATTTTCTCTATTTTTCCAACACCGCGCCTGGCTGACCGAGAGCGGAAAGCAGTTTGCGAAAACATTTCCTGTCCTCCCCGGTTCACTTGGGTTTAAATCTGTGGTGTTATAAATTTTTAATTATTTCCTCCTCCTGCACCGTATTCCGTTGGCCAAAGGGCTTACACTGGCTGTTTTCCGTGGTTTTCGAGCCCGTTGGAGTTGCGGGGTTGATTTCCGTTTTAACTCCAAACTTTTCCAAAATAGTTCATCTACTCGCAGTGGCGCAAAGGACGCGTAGCAGACAGATGAATTCCTGCCGGAAACTATGCAATCGGGCGGCCGGCGCAAGGGTGGTGGAAAGGTTAACCAGCGGTGGGCGATGTGAAACTATCAGCCCAACATCTTTCGTCTCCGTCGGGTTGTACCTTTCACCCTGGCGCACCTGATCGGTCGAGGACAGGATCGAACAAGTGCGCCGTTGCTCGAAGATGATAGGCCATCGACCAACCGATTATGATATTCACGCGAACGCTCATAACTTTGTGAGTAAAGGATTTCCCACAGTTTTTTCCTCATCTCTCTCTCTCTCTCTCCCCCTCTTTTAACTTATGCTGTCTATGCTTCTAGGGAATATGGCCACTGGTGGGAAGACATAGAGCGATAAAGCGAACAGAATGGCAAGAAACTTGTCCGAAGTCTGGACTGGAGGGGCGGCGAGTAATCCGACAGGCGGACAGGCAGGTAGATGGTCTGCCCACTGTGGTTAGACACTGTTCCGGCCTGGCAGGTTCATGGGGTCCACCACCGGGGTCTAGGTGGCCCTAGTTGTAGTGATCTATAGTTTCAATTAATTTTCCGACAAAATGATAAAGAGCTACTTGAGTGTATGTATGTGTGTGTGTGTAGGAGAAGAGGCCAGCACACTTCCCAATTGATTCTGACTAAGTGCTTTTAATGGGGTGAAACCTCTTCGCAGCTTCCGGTCCGGGCCGTCTACCGATCATCCGGTCTCGGTTGGCACCCGTGGTGGTGGTGGTGTCCAAAACGGAAGCGCACGGGAATCTCGTGGGGCATCGGTTAGTCAGATGCCTGATCGGGACAAAGTTTAAGTATTAATAACGACATTTTTCATTCCTTCTTACCCGTGCTACGTCCTTACCACTCTTTTTCTACTATCTTTCACGACCTTTTTCGGATGTCATCACTCGTTATGCGCGCATATTGAAAACGAGGTTCGTGCAGAAGATGAGTGGATAATTCCGGAAAATGGATTGCTGCACCAGGCTGTCATTCTGGATGAGCTTTTTCCTGCATCCCGTGCAAAATTTAATTGTAATAATGTGTTACTATTGCACTAAACATGCTACGAGTGTTAATAATGCACCACACGAGAAACGAGAAAACCACAATAACTCATTACGTATTGTTATCCGATTTAGCTTATTTCCGGAGAAGCAAAGTATATAAACACATATTTATTAGTTGCATCATAGGTGCCTGTCAAAACGGACCTGTTTAGAACCGCAATACGAAACTAATTAATTTGAAAATAAATACTATTTGCATCGCAGGATGCATCGAGATCGATCGAGTGGAACTCGAATAGATAATAGTGCAGCATTGGTAACATTATCAAAAAATAAATAGATAGAAATAAATCGTATCTACAATCGCGTCATCAGATATTATAATCGGCACAGAGTTGGCGAACAGACGTACAGCTACTAATTACAATTTACCGCAATGGTTGATGTTACAATTAACCGCAATGCTGTCAATTTAACATTTAGTTCGAAAAGAGACACTCAGTGCATTGTTTATTTATAACAACTTCACCACACCGCAAACAATACAGTTCAAAGGAAAACTATACAAAGTGGAGCTGAAATTACGGCGAAACAATGACAACAAAGTGCGGAAATTGTGGAATGCAACTCTATACCATGTACTACTTTTTATCAGTTAAAATCGAAAGTACATCGTTAAATGGTTTTATCCTTACGGTTAGTTACATCAAATCGAAATATCACTTACAAATACAATAAGATAAAGCTTATTGTTTCCAACAAAAAGCTGTATTCTGTCAATATTTTTCTCGATTTTTAGATCATGGTTCCATCTGATCGATAAATATGAATTACTCATTGTTTCGTGATCTAAAATAAGATAAATTAATTATTTGTAAACGAGAGACAATTTAGGCCAATACAATTTGCATAGCATTCCAACGAAACATGCTGGCAGCGGATGATGACAAAGTCTTGTGTGTGAGTTCTTTTGCCAAATGGAACGGTATAGGTCATTTTAATTAACGCCCATGATGTTGGCCTCACAATGTCACCGAGAAGTGCAGCAGCATGGAGCTGAATGTCCCAGTTTTGGGAAATTGGATTTTGGACAACCCCAAAGCGCCATACGTACATACATTACCGGCATACGCACACTGACACACTCTTACACAATGAATACACAATACGTTTAACAGTGCCACGCACATCAAAGAGCATAGTTAACACACTTAATTGTGCAATGCTAAAGTGGTGCTTGGTGAGATCAGGCAGCAAACAGTAGTACAGCGGGGTGCGCCCGGTTCGGCTCGTTAAGAGTCAATGCCGGCCAACGAATGGCGCTTTTCACAGCCGGTTTTGATGCGGCCCCTCCATTTCAACATTATTGCGCCATAAGCGAAGCAGGCAGACAGCAGAGAGACAGAGGCCAAACGCGAAAGAGTGTTTTCATGTGTAATTTGCAGGAACCAACATTACAGCCACACACACACACACACGCACCTATGCCGCCCTTTAATGAATTCCTGTTTGCGAACAACAAGCGGGAGGAGCGGAAGGCATTCGCAGGAGGCCGGATGCCAATGCGGCATGAGTGCATGCCAAACACGGCGTTACCAAGGTCGAGCACGCACACACTCGCACGCACACGGCCAGGGCTACTTCGCTGCTGATTAAATTGAATCGAAAATCAAATTTAGCATCACTGGCATTTTGCGTTGCGTTTCCGAATGCACAATTTTCCATTTCCCTTTCCATTGTTTACCATCGTGGTGTTGCGTTTGCGAGGCCCATTGCCCTTTTGAAGGGCAGCATAAAACCGGTTAACCGGTGGATTTCAGATTTTAACTAAAAACATGTGCTACAAGGTG
>NC_064874.1:2622500-2627500 GCF_943734745.1 Anopheles darlingi | reverse complement strand
AACGGCGATGGTGTAATTGAGTTTTTTAACCATTTGTCGCTATTCCTGTAGCTCCGGCAGCGCAACGTACCTAGAACCTAGTGCAACTTCACCGCAGCACCACCACCACTAACGAGGAACACCGGATTGGCAACTTCTCCTGCATGAACCTATTCCTGCAATCGTGATAAGACGCGCTACAACTCGGCGCTACGATGGTGCATACGGTTTCGAGAAGTTTGCTACAGAGGGAAGCGTCAAGCGAGAAGCGAATAGTGCAAGCGAGCGTGTGTGTGTGTGTGTAGCGGGGGCATGGAAGTAAAAATATTGGAGCACAAAATTGCGCAATTATCTCATTACGGTTTAGTTGGCACTTTTTGCGCCTCCGCAGGCGGAACCGCGGTTCGGGGTTAGGTTCAGTCTGGCTATTGCGGCGTGACTGTGCTGCCCGGACTTCCACTGACTGCAGTTTTGCCGGATTTAAAGGGAGCAGCAACCGAGCCGAGCGACTTGTAAGCTTGTGTGGTGTTCCCGATACCACGACGTTCCGATGATTGTGATAAAAGGTTAAAACCATCGGATTTATAATCATTCGCGATAAAGCGGTCCCGCGAACCGGGGGGAAAGAGTTCTTGTATGATGATGGGACAGGTAATGAAGTAGTTAGATAGTAAAATGATGAAATGATTACAGTCATCCGATAGGCTAGCCCCTTTTTTTTATGAACACAGTGACGTGATACGAAGCCTTTTGCTCTAATTCCCTCCGAAGCACTCCCGGACTAATTAGGAATCACAGAACATCACACAAGGTGTGTGTGTGTGGGTGTTTCCATCCGTGACGTGTGATACTATCTCGTGTTCACCCTTTTTATGTCGTCTGCCCCACGCCGAGAAGTGCAAATACGAGACGCTTTGCTATAAAGAACGGTAAAGGTTATACACTCCCCGCCTTTCGGAGGAATGCCATTGCTAGACTACACTCGCCAGACAGCGTCACTGGTCGCGATCTTCTTTTTTTGGGGGGCATTCCATAAAGATAACCCCGGTGAAGCTAATAAAGTGATCCGACGGAGCAAGGACATTAGACGGTCGATGCGAATGGCCGGTCTTTCAGACGGTCACATCCCACAGCGACAGTGACAGTGACAGCGACCGAGACAGTGTCGTCCGATACCTGGCCCATACCGGAGGATAGCGCTAGCAGCGAATTAGAATGTGGTGCTACTTTGTCGTCGGACTAACCATCGCCATCTGTTGCCCCGGTTCGATTTATGCCGACTGTGAGTTCGCAATCCTCTTACTGTCCGCGCCAACAACCCTTACCGCTACTACAGGTTTCTGTGGTCTTTTCTTCAGCTTCTTTATCGGTGGAGCAGGTGATTGCACGAGTGAACCGTGGACCATTGTCAGCATTTCGAAGCCGTAGCCGCGTCGGAGGTGATCGGCCGACCGGTGCTCGCATCGTCGGTGGTATCGAGACGAGCATTGAGGCGGTTCCCTATCAGGTGTCGTTGCGGTATTTCAATAAGCACATATGTGGTGGATCCATCATATCCCACTCGTGGGTTTTAACGGCAGCGCACTGCCTGGACTGGTATCCAAACAATGACCAGGTGACCTTACGGCCGTGCGCCGGTCGGCATCGAATTCAAGCTTTCGCTCATACTGTGCTCGCTTTTGACAGATTATAGTTCACACCGGAAGTACGTGGCAGGCGGCTGGCGGTGCGCTACATCAAGTGTTTTACTACCACCTGCACCCACAGTACGACATCGAGGAGTTCCAGTGGGACGTCGCGACGATTCGTGTGCATTCGGTGCTGGTGGGCCCGGCCACGGTTGCCATTAGGCTTCCCGTTGCACAGGAATGGGCGATCGGCGAGAACGTGACGGTAACGGGCTGGGGTTACGCCCGGCCGAACGGTGATGTAGTTGACACGCTACGGATGGTACAGCTTGTAGCCATCGCCGCGGAAGTCTGCAATGCCACGTGGACCGGCTACATCATGGAGGAGTAAGTAACGCCAAGAGCGGTGCGGTGTGGTGCGGTGTGGTGTGCTGCGGTTGTCGTGACTGAAGACTCCCTGTCGGAGGGAACCACAATCTTGGTTCTCATCAGCACAACCGCACCCGTCTTATCTTATCGCGGCGATGCTAACGTGCCATTTCGTGTCTTTTCGTCTGATGCTGCTGCTGCTGCAGCATGATTTGTGCCGGCGGTAAGCGTGAGGATGCCTGCGACGGTGACAGCGGAGGACCGGCGGTGCAGGACGGCGTCCAATATGGGATTGTCTCGTGGGGTGCGAACGACTGTGGCAACGGCATGCCCGGAGTGTTCACCAATCTAGCGCATCCCAGCATACGCACGTTCATCTACCGTACCACGATGATATAATTAATTTGCTAGCTGAGCGGATTATGAAATACTTCACGATCTTACGCCATGCCCGGGGCCCGTGGCCATCGTGCGCTGTGTGCCGTGTTGCGGTTAAGCCCGTTCTCCGTTGTGATTGCTGCTGCTGCTGCTGCGTGATTCTTTATGAATAGTAAATGTTGAAACACTGATTGAACGAGTCTTTATGTTGCACTTTATATGTTGATCGTTATTTTGTGGCTTTCAGCTCCTAGAATTATGGAAATTGAAAATGATAAATCGGTTTCATTCAATCGGTGATTATGTCAAAAAACTAAAGGTGGTTCAAAATATCAAATTAAAATGGCTACTAGATCGAAAATACCGGAATGTGGAAATGGTAGCACTGTGGGCTAGAAACGTCGACTGTGACTAAAGCGACAAGATGTTCATCACATAAATGGCCGTTTTGTTTGAACTGTTCTAAACCCTTTCATGCTTGTCAATTTAAGCTTTAAATTTTCGCAGAATTCATGTTTCTGAATTGAGAAATTTAGCCACGAATATTGCAACAAAAGCCACAGATCATGGACCTCGCGTTGTTCAAAAAAGGAAACCATTTCATTTCAACAACAATTCATTAACTGGCCACATCGCAATGATGCAGAGTCACTATTCCTGTACTAAACTATTTACAGCATTTCCACAAATGCAATTGCTCCGCTGGAAATAGTGTTGTAAAATTCAATTCAACTAACGAAAAGCGTCTCCCATCGGCCCCCATGCTCCCCGGTCTCGACCCGAGGGCCATAACTTTTGATTGCTTCAGTTAGCGAATGTTGTCAGCGCATCCAGTCTGTCTATCGCGCTGTACACTCTTCGTGTCTATCCTTCTCCTCTGTCCTGCCCACATCCGCGTGCTCCTAGTTTGAGGGGTCAAAAAGGGAAAATGTATTATTTTTGTTTTTGATGGCTCACTGACGGTGACAAACAAAAACATCATTTCATCCATTGCTTCATCATTCAGGATCAACATCCCCCCACCACCAACCGCCGCCCATCGGGTTTTGCGTTTCACAGAAAAGGCCAAAAACAACAAGAGCAATAGGGCTGACTGCATAAATGTGGTGTGCGCGCTCTTGCGAAGCAAAAAAAAGGCTCTTTTTCACATTTGCAAGCGTGGGGGGGCCAGCCGTGTGGGGGGTTAACGAATGCCGCCGCCCCAACCATCGCCATCATCCGCCACTCCATGATCCATGGTGATTCGAAACTGTGTCATGCAGGCTGCTGCCTGGCAACGAGACGGCTGTGTCGAGGTTGAAAAGCATGAAGGAATGCTTCCAGAGCAAAAGGAACCGTTAAGGAAATAAAAACAAACCCAAAATGCCACCCCTTTGCCCGCAACCGGGTGCTGTGTCGGTCCCATGGTGCAACATGGCTGCCATGCCAGCCCGTCAAGGACACACAATATGCGAAAGCGATCAACTCGCTCACTGCCCCCAACTCCCGGTCTCCGTATCTCTCTCTATACTTCTCTGGGTGATGACAAACACTTACTCAGGCGGAGAACTCGATTCACCGGCAACCCCTAGTGTGTGCCAGCGATAGTAGTGTGACACTCCCTTCAGCCACTTCACATCAAGAAACTTTGCTCGATTTCGGTGAGCAAAACAAATATTCGCGCCCGGCAAGTGGATTTTCCCGTACATTTTCCTTGCAACACACAACACCCCTCCCCGACACACACACGCACACCGCGCACTACCATTTCGGGGGAGTTTCTTTTGCATTTTCCACCACCACCACCACTGCCACCGGCAACGTTTGCGTATTTTCGACCCACCGTCAACTGGCTTCGTGGCCCATGGTGCGGAAACTCAGTTACGTTGATCGGTTCGCCATTTTATGCGCGGATGCCGGGAGGGGAGAGCAGGTCGCCTGGAAAAAAGAGGGGGGGGGACAGAGTGCGCCATTGAGTTTTATTTTACACACATTTGTGCTCGTTATGAAAATCGAGTGTGTCATCGTTACCTGCACCTTGAGCGAGCCGGCGTCGTTGGGGGGGGGGGGGGTGGAACTCGCTTTTCCTTATTGCTCCACACATACACACACACACACACACGCACACACACACGGTCGCACACCATGCGCGTCATAAAGGGCGTCGCCCTTGAGGGGCGGGTGTCGTCCGTAGGCGGGCTGAAGGTGGTTGACATGTAAATACTTTGGCAACCTGTCGATTACGGTGGCCATTTCTCCCGGCGTGGTGTTCGTAGCGGAGGGAATGGGGTGATCTTCTTCGGCGAAATCCGTATTCCCGTACGTTGAATAACATGCCCAGACAAATAACGACGACGACTCCTTACCATATGGCACTCAGTGGCCATGCTGCTGCTGCTGTTGCTGAGGGAATGGTGGAGGTGGAGGACTACTGACGCAATAACGTGCACAGTGATTAGAATGGATTTACTTTCGCCCCTTTTCCGTGTTTCGGATACGAAGATTTTCGTTCTCCAACATGGCGCTCACCGGAGATTGAGAAACAAATCGTCGCTATTCCCAAAGGAGAGAGGAAGGGGCCAGTCCGGGGCCAAGCACTAGTTTATGAAGCGTTCTACCATCGACGACGACGACGACGACTGGCCCGGTCGGAGTAGGTTTGAAGGA